>NC_069085.1:16599761-16742497 GCF_947172395.1 Bicyclus anynana | reverse complement strand
TTTTTTAATGGGACTGGAAAATAGAAGAGTTTACTTAGCAACAGATAAGGAAAATATTCGCGAAAAATATATCGCTCCCGAAAAATTTCCGAAAAACTGAATTTTTAGAAAATAACTATGGAAAGAAAATAAAAAATAAATCTCATTATTAGTCTGTTTAAATAGATAAAATAAAAGATATAGGACTAACTACATTGAAGCGTCCATAATTTATTATCGAATAAATCGAATTATAGAAAAAAAAACCTCTTCGATAAAATCCTATTGGACCGAACTTTTCTCCAACCTTATTCAATTTGGGAGCCGCGAATTCCTTTATGTTTTACGATCAAACTTTCCCGGTTATCAATGAATATTCTATTACTGAAAATCTCTGAATAAAAATTTTCAAAAAAATCAAATGTAATAATTATAATACTTAGATAGAATAAAAAATAACTTACAGTATATTGAAGTGACGATGAGAAATCCGAAAACCACCAACCCTTATCGATTCAGTACAAGAAATACACAGAGCTTTCAGCAAACACGCCCGAAAATATACATACACATCAATGAATTGTCACACATCAACATAAAATACTATTACACGAAAAGCGTTTTGTTTTCTCGTGGAATTAATGGAATGAAAAACAGAGGTTGTATCGCCGAAATGGATACGTAAATTTTCGCGGGAAACGCGGCACGCTTTCACACGTCCTACCTATTACGATGCCGGAGACCAACTAAAGACCAAAAAGCGGTTTCACCTGCAATGCGTGCGCTGATCGGTTCGGACCGAGTGGGACGGCTATATTTATTTACACGTAAGCGCGAAAGAGAACAACGTAGACACACGTGCTCGAACCCCCCTCGAGGGTAAAGCCGGTTTCAGGAAAGGGGCGCGTTATTGTAAAGCTGCGAATAAAAATGTGCGTATACTGTTTTGCAAAATATTGTTGACACTTTTTCAGTAAATAGGTTTTAATAAGTTGCGACTATGTAACAAAGTTACTTTGATATTGGAGATAGTAATCTTTGAGACGGCGCGTATTCTGAGAATGTTCCTTTTTTGGAACGCTGGCTTTCTTCTGGCTCCTTTGGAATCGCTCTTACCATCTGACTCTTGAACATTTAATTACTATGGACTATGTAGTACAATTCTATGCCGTATCAACCGTTTTGCAATATTTTTTTTCTATTCCTTACAATTTAACCCTTGACCACAATCTCACCTGGTGATAAGTGATGATGCAATCTAAGATGGAAGCGGGCTAACTTATTAGGAGTAGGATGAAAATCCACACCCCTTTAAGTTTCTACGGCGGCGGTACGGCTTTGCCGATAGGGTGGTATCTAAGTAATTCAGAAAATCTGAAAATTTTTAAATTTATCAGCCTTATTATCATTATCGCCTTTTTCGAATTGACACTGCAGGTCTCTCTCCTTAGAGGAGGTTAATTTAGAGCTTAGGGCTCATCACTCTGCTGCGCTTCAAACTAGGTTACCGGGCTATGGGTGAATAATTGACCCTGTATTATATCATAAACTATCAGATTAATAAGTGATAATATTCGGAACTGCCGTGACACTCCTGATATTAAAATTACCTGACAACCGAAAGATGTGTTTATGATTTCCTAGCACTAAAACTAAATAAAGGTCTGAAATCAGACATACCTACGATTAAAAAACATAGCCTTCAATCATCATCATCATCATCATATCAGCCGACGGACGTCCACAGCACGACATAGGCATTTTGTACGGCCTTCCAAACATCACGATACTGAGCCACCTGCATCCAGCGAAACCCGGCGACTCGCTTGATGTCGTCAGTCCACCTGGTGGGGGGTCGAGCAACACTGCGATTACTAGTGCGGGGTCGCCATTCCAGCACTTTGGGATCCCAACGTCCATCGGCTCTTCGAGCTATGTGCCCCGCCCATTGTCACTTCATCTTCGCAACTCGTTGAGCTATGTCGGTGACTTTGGTTCTCCTGCGGATCTCCTCATTTCTGATTCGATCACGCAGAGATACTCCTAACATAGCTCGTTCAATCGCCCGCTGTGTGAATAGTTTGGTAAAAATTTACACCAACCAATATTTCAACATATACAATTTATTACATTTTGCTTAATTTCGGTTAGCTAACTGCTATAATTATTATCTGAAGTGATAAGGAATAGTCACGTTTAAATTTGTTAACAGTGATCCACTTTTTGTGCAACGCAGTGTTTTACATTATGAAGCAACGGACAATGGATTTAGTTTATGGCTTTTGTGGGCGTTGAAAATTCGCCGAAGAGTTTAACCGCTATACTTTATCATTAATGAGTCGCGTTTTATATGTCATCATAATAATAAAACATTTATTCTTAATTGTGCATAAGATGACATTATAGAAAGTACGCAGAAAAATTTAATAAACATTATAACGAATAAACATTATAACAAAAGTAACTAACTAACTAACTACAAATGACAAGTTCTGTATTATAGTAGGAGCCGAAGAGGGTATTTTTGCAGTTACTCTAGCGCGTTACACGTTGTTCAGTGCCTCTAAAGGAATGGGAATGTTCCAGAGTTACAAAATAAAACACTTATATTTTCGGTTCGATTAATTTTTTACTTATTATGAATGAAATAATCTCCTGAATAATCGCTCACGTTTTCTGATGATATCAGTAAGCCAAAGTAATAAAAATTGTCTTTATAGACTGTAATTTTTCCGTAAAAAAAAATGTTATTCCAATTTATAGGATATCCTTAACCCTACACCCGTTGGGCATAAGGGCTATGTTCGGAATTGTCTCTGTGCCATACGATGGACCCGGCACCCGGATGGTGAATATGGAACTCTAAGATATTCGTCACATTAAAATGTAATAAGTAACAATTGTTACAATGTTTTATATTCATATTATTAATATTCGTAATAATACCGCAGTGTTAATGCCTGCGATACACGATGACATCAACGTTAAAGTAATTGCTTTAGGACGAGCTCCGTCCGCGGTGTTTAGCCAAGGTCGGCTTATTTACTACTGTATATTACTTTTTAATTATTATTTATGTTATTATATTCTATACAATTTATTTTATTGATGTACTCGTATCTCCCGCGATTTCGTCCGCGTGACAAGTATTTAGATATAAGTATTTGTATACTTGTCACTGTTTTCATGCTTGTACATCCGGTACAATTGTCATATTTCTGGTACAGTTGTCATGTTTCTAGTACAGTTGTTATATTTCTGGTACAGTTGTCATAGTTCTGGTACAGTTGTCATGTTTCTAGTAAAGTTGTTATATTTCTGGTACAGTTGTCATGTTTCTGGTACAGTTGTCATATCTCTAATCTAGTAAAGATTTTCTATTTTTGGGAAGTTTGACTTTGGTAAGATGTGCAGACATACACGTGATTGTGTGAGAAGCAGAAGGCCAAGAAACAGCAATAATATCAATCAATACAGCAATTACTATACCTTCTACATATAAAATATTTCTTTTTTTTTACAAAAAATGCAAAAAAACTTTTGAAGAGATTTGTAGATTACTCTAGGATCCCATCAATAAATCCTATTCTGACAACCATAGGACTAACTAGCTAATATAACCTTTCAAACAAAAAATAACTTCATTTAACGATCCTTGTATTTTCAAGTAATCAGGAAACATTCATTAAAAGTAAATAAAATATTCCAAGAAATAGAGACCTCCTTTTTTTAAATCAGTAAAATGGTCAAATTCAGGCCACATTCTTATACTAGGTATATTATCTTACGGGACCCTAATGCTTAAGATTAATCATTGGATACAATATTGTACTAAATCGTGTACATAATAGGCAAACAAATTAATCATTATGTGGGTACATAACGGGCTATGGCGTCATAAAAGCCTTATTACCTCCGTCACGGAATCGATTGATACACGCTTCTTCTTATAATACTTACTCGTGATATTGATATGGCGGCTTGATCACGCAAGTCATATCTATTTATTGACTTTATAGAGCCGTGATAGCCCAGTGGATATGACCTCTGCCTCCAAATCCGGAGGGCGAAGGTTTGATTCCGGGGCATGCACCTCCAATTTCAGTTAGGTGCATTTTAAGAAATTAAATATCCCTGTCTCAAACGGTGAAGGAACAACATCATGAGGAAAGCATGCAGGTAGATATTATGACGTAGGCATTATGATTTTGGTAAATTCTACCCCCTAGGGGATAAAATATCGGATGAAAGTTTGTATGAAACTTTGTCAATTTTAAACCGATTTGGCTGAAATTTGGAACAGAAATAGATTTTACTCTAGATTAACACATAGGCTACTTTTCATCCCGGAAAAGTCCATGGTTCCTGAGGGATTTGCGAAAAACTAAATTTCACGCGGACGAAGTCGCGGGCGTTCGCTAGTAATACATATAAAGGATACAGATAAAGGATTGATTACAATTTTGCTACACATGTGGCAAATATCAAATCCCTCTAACAAGTACATGATAATTTTTGCAGTTATCGACCAAGTAATCAAAGTTGTTCTATACTGTTAGTAGTTCTGGTTAATTCATTTGTTAGGTCATAATATTTATTCTATACTTAGTGCGCTCCTTCAGAATGTTTATCTCCCACGGCACAGTAAGCTACAAATACTGTACCTACGTTTAATTTATAGCCTTGACGGCCTAGTGGACATGACCTCTGCCTCCGATTCCGGAGGGTGTGGTTTCGAATCCAGCCCGGGGCACCTCCAACTTTTCAGTTGTGTGCATTTTAAGAAATTAAATATCACGTGTCTCAAACGGTGAAGGAAACACATCGTGAGGAAACTTGCATACCAGAAAATTTTCTTAATTCTCTGCGTCTGGGCCAGCGTGGTGGACTATTGACCTAACCACTCTCATTCTGAGAGGAGATTCGAGCTCAGCAGTGAGCCGAATATGGGTTGACAATGATTATGGATTTAATTTGATTGAAAAATAAAATTAAAAGGATTTCAAAATTACCACATTCTTTAGGTTTTCTTATTAATGTCATATGTATCAATTAATATATTCCAAGCAGTTGTAGATCTTAGGATTGAACAGAATTTGCATAAGAAACTTAGAGTTGAATTTAACCGCATGCGCGGTGGATTTACAAGACGGAGGTTCTGAGTTCAATCCCCGGCTGGGCCAATTGAGGTTTCCTTAATTGGTTCAGGTCTGGCTGGTAGGAGACTTCGGCCGTGGTTTGTTACCACCTCGTATTACCTAGGAAATATACTGGCAAAGACGTACCGCTAAGCGATTTAGCGTTTCGGTACGATGTCGTGTTGAAACCGTAAGTGGTGTGGTTTTTATTCTCATCCTAACAATTAAGCCCACTTCCATCTCAGATTGCATCATCGCATACCATCAGGTGAGACTGGGGTTAAGGACTAACTTGTTAAGAATAAAAAAAACATTTGAATACAAAAGGACAAATGTAGTTGGACTAGCAGACGCCCGCGACTTCGTCCGCGTGGAATTCAGTTTTTCACAAAACATGATTTTTTCCGGAATGAAAAGTAGCCTATGTGTTAATCCAGAGTAAAATCTATTTCCATTCTAAATTTCAGCCTAATCGCTTCAGTAGCCGCAGCGTAAAAGAGGAACAAACATGCTTATACACTTTCACACTTACACACTTGTACACAAACTTTCGCCTTTATAATATTAGTGTGATTAATATTAATCCGTCAACCACGTAAAAATAATATAAACGTAAAGAGTCATTGCTAAACAGGGCACGTTTTTTAATTTACAAGCTTGAATTAAGGAGGCGCACCGGAACCGCACAAATGGTGTGAAAAAAGAGAAAAGGTCAAAGGGAAAAATGGTATGAAAAATGACATAATGATTGGAATAAAATGTTATGGAAAAATAGGTCAAATACCAGAGTATATTATCGAAAAAAATTGGGGAAAAATTGGTTGCTAGCAACATACCTTGTCGAACTTACTTAATATGTTACCTAATAGTAGAACTTCGCGGTTTCACCCGCGTAGTTCTCATTCCGGGGAATATGGGGATAAAATAAACAGCCTATGTTACTCTGATAATGTAGCTATCTATTGGTGCAAGAATTTCTCAAATCGGTCCAGCAGTTTTTGAGTTTATTCGTAACATACAAAAATGCAAATATTTCCTCTTTATAATATTAGTGTAACATAAAAGTTAATAAATATTGTGATCTAACAAATGAAATAACTAAAAATAGCTATGTGGTTGGTTGTTATAGGTGCGAGAGGATTACCAACAAAATTTCTCTATAACTTGCATAAAGACCTTGCCCTCTCTAGAACTGCAGCTAGTTCTATCTAAATCTATCTTACCAAATTTGACTAGGCGGGGAGAATATGAGCGGAAGGGAGTTTTATCTGTTGTCAAGGAATTCCTTAACCCTACGTCCTTTGGTTACAAGTTCTGGACTCCGCTCGGAGATTTTCTTTCTTCCGCGCGATGGACCCGGCTCCCGCACGGTAAATCCATGGATTGCTAACATATTCGTCTCAATCAGTTGTATAAATACTAATAAGATTTCGAAGTTAAGGCTTGACACAACAAACAAATGAAATAAACCAGCATCCGCATTCATAATATTAGTTAGTAATTGTATGCAATGGTTTTCCTTTAACGATAATGCATACTTAACATCATGAGTAGTGGATGCAGTTAAAAATAATGGCATATTATAATGAATGACGTCACTGAATTATTATAACAGTTATACGAATCGGTGTACATGAGTCGAACTAACGATCCTGTTTAGATATGGCCAATAAAACAAACTTAGCCGTGCCTAGTGTAACACAGTATAACAAACGTACAGTCGATCTTGCTCAACTGCCACTGCAATATTGCTTTACACGCCCAAGTTTACCCTAGAGAGTTATTCGCTATGAAATTGAAAATTTTATCACAGTTGAAACAGATCGTAAGGGCCAGCCGTTGCTCTTATGAAGCGAATACACATATCCAATACAGATATTATAAACCATTGGTTATTGTATTGAAGTTTATCTCCATTATGAGTGAATGAGTTAAAGCTGTTTAGATGCAAACATGTTATCTGACATTTAACAAACACTAGATTTATCAAATAATTTATATTAAGAAAAAAAAAGAATATTTAAAAGAAGATAAATGCTATCTAGATTAGATGGGAGCATTATTGATTAAAAATCATATCCTTTAGGTGCATGTCCAGTTTGCAGATTTAACAGTCACAGAATTACCTCGTGTATCAAAAAGTACGGATTAATAACGACTATGTCTTTTGAGACATTTCTGGTTAAGCCGATCCGTTTGGACAATACAAAGGTCTGTTGGTGCTTAAATTTAATGTTTTACTATAGTCCAGAGTTTTGTGTACTTACAATATGTATATTTAAGTAGAATTAGTGGAATACGTATAACTATGTCGTTATCCAACTGTATAATTACTAAACCTGAACATTCTACAGCACAAGTATAGTTAATCACGCAATATCAATGAACCATTGTATTGATGACCTAATAAAGACTTACGCGAGTAACATCACGTTTAACAATTATTAGCATCGTTGGCGACTAGTTTTTTACCGCGACTGCACACGCATATGGCTATCTCAACTTGACATGAATGCATTCGTAATTACAACTTTTTTAAATAAATGTTTTACTTAAAGACATAGTAAAGTAAACAAGTTTGTAAAAGGAAATACCAATTCCTGGTCAGGGCCAGGGAATAATCTTGATAATTTTACTTTAATAATGAAACCATTACTTTGTCAAAAAAAAGTTTGGTACACTACTTTACGATATTTATAGGAGTTTCACGGCATTTTTAGTAGACTTGTGATTGGTTTGTTTGTTCGTTTTCTTGTTTGTTAAACTTGTTGGTAACAGAAAAAATAATACCAAAAAAACGAATACAAATGTTACTTCACTGTTTTGGTACAAAAGAAGAGTGATAATTTTTTTTTTTTCAAGAAACATACTCATATACACGGGGGTATATCTGTTCCCGTGATAGCCCAGTGGATATGACCTCTGCCTCCGATTCCGGAAGGCGTGGGTTCGAATCCGGTCCGGGGCATGCACCTCCAACTTTTCAGTTGTATGCATTTTAAGAAATTAAATATCACGTGTATTAAAGGTGAAGGAAAAACATCGTGAGGAAACGTGTGCTGCTGGCCATTATAGTGTATAATAGTGTAGTGGTGAGACGGTGACTTACTGCTATTACATACACTACCTATACCTAGACTTATCCTAGGTCCTATAGTAGGACCACAAACTTTAAATCTTCCTAAAATAAGGTATGTCTGGCTGCGCAGGTTCTAGGTCTATATTACTGAAACTGTAGTAAGCACGGATTTCGCAGTAGGTATTGGGTTTCTCAAGGCCACTCCTGCGGTCGCTTTGAGCGGCTATTAATTGGGGAACATTAACTTCCATTAATTTAATATCCATTTGAGGATGTTTATTTTAGGTAAGTAAGGTAATTTTGGAAAAATATTTATATATATCAGAATGTTTTGATTTAGGTATTTTGATCAAAATAATTGTCATTTGCATTTGTTTGGATTTTGATGTATTGTGATGATGATGGTTAGGTAATACTTCATTTTTAACTTTTTAAATCTAAGTTGAATATCGTGAATTATATATTTTTCGCTAAATTTTTCAATATAATAAACTCTACATGCATTTTGTTTGTTGATATAAAATGTAATCGCTGTCACCCAGACTCATAAATACTTGTCGATAGTCATCTCATATTATGAGTACACTAAATCAAAATCGAGTCATCAAGGCGATACGGTATATACTTTTATGCAAACTTACTCATAAATCCACAAAATTTGACTGTTCAAAATCAAAATCATAACCCTTCCTAAAGCTTCACTGTGATCGGATAAAAAGCTTCGTTCCAAACAACAAATAGCAATCATTTATGCAAACATTTCTTAGAATGTGGGTCAAAATCAAACAAAGTGCACAAAAAGCTATACAACCAAGCCGCTAGTGGTATATTTTTTCGACCCAGTGCACCACTAACAATGCAAGGCCCCATAATTGCTAGAACAATGCCGATCCGATATCGCTGACGAGAATATCATTCCTGTTAATTTACATTGATATACGAAATGCAAAGACAGGTAAGTACATGTATCGTTCGTTTTGTTTCGAAAGTCTTGGTTACTAGTACCGGACCTGTGTATCGGAACTTTTCTGAGGAAGAATTAATGCCAAAGTCAACCCACAATACTGCTCTAATTGGCGTGAGATTAAAGACTTAGATTTGCACCAATCCATTTAAATGTGAATTAGTAGCCATAAGACTCGAAACAAGGACGCCGTAGCAATACAGTCTTACCACTAGTCCGACGAGCTAATTATAAGCATTGGACAATAGTAGTTGAGCTCTTTATGACAGACCTCATATGAGGAAGAACTACTAGCATAATTATTCACATTGCCAAAAACTTTGCGGTGTTATGGTTTAAACTTGGGTTGTCAACGAAATTAATTAAGGGAATATTGGTCATATTTAAAAAAAAGGTATGGCTATATATAAGATATTCTTTAAAAAAAATTGGAGGCACATGGATGGGGCACTTAAAATCGATCCGAGATGTTCCGTCAAATAATAATTAAATACTAAAAATATTCGAGTGAACGGTACGCTAGTAAATAAATACCAGCTTACATTGTAAATGTGAAAATAGTTTCGTTTTTTATTACGCTATGCCTAAGAGCCGTGATAGCCCAGTGTGGGTGTGGGTTCGAATCCGGTCCGGGGCATGCACCTCCAACTTTTCAGTTGTGTGCATTTTAAGAAATTAAATATCACGTGTCTCAAACGGTGAAGGAAAACATCATGAGGAAACCTGCACACCAGAAAATTTCTCTGCGTGTGTGAAGTCTGCCAATCCGCATTGGGCCAGCGTGGTGGACTATTGGCCTAAACCCTCTCATTCTGAGAGGAGACTCGAGCTCAGCAGTGAGCCGTATATGGGTTGATAACGAACGAACGATGCCTAATCACCATGAAATTGTATAGATATAACTTAGTATAGATAAAAATTCTTAGGATAACGGAAAAAGTCATAAATATACAAAAAGATTGATAAAAAGTACATTAATTCACACGAAGCAGCGGTAAAATGTTTTTTAGCGATAACTCTCTTATTACATCTTGATTTGTGTATATCAACAGTTAACGAACAGAAAAATGGGTTTAATAAAAAGATTAGATCTAATTACCGCGACCTTCTAATTCAAGATGCTAAGTGACCTTTGCGTGAGATTAGATTGAGTTTTATAAATGGTAGATTATGATCAACGAACTCTTAGATAAGCTGTCATTAAATGTAGTTTTATGCAATTAATAGTTTTTATAATGGAGCTATTATACTTCGCATCTCTCCCGAAGATGATTAGGTTTACTAGGCAGCATGTGGCAGATTATGCTGTCCTTATCACACTTTTAAAGATTCTTATTCGATAAAAAGAATCTTTATTTAACACTGGTAACACCTCCCCATTTATTGACAGAGCTCGTTCGGGGAAGAACTACCACCATACTTATTTTTGTCTATCGCCATTGATGTTTCAGTCTGAAGAGTGCTTAGTTATCGGTACATTTAAAGGTTGATGTAAAGCAGCGCATATTATGCTACTTAATCACGATTAAGTTAACCGTTAAGTTTACAGTGAAAAGAATAACGAAATAATTATGGGTATGGTGTCGATAGTTTATACGCTGCCCACATCCCTAATGCCTAGTTCGGACTACTTTAGTATTTTAGTCGAGTACGGACGATTTTTGGGCCGTAGCAAGTAGTCTAAGAACTAGGCTTGAGCGTCCTGCAGACTATGACGGTAAACTTGATCGTGATTGGATGGCGTTGGGTTGCTTTGACACAGGTTAGGTTATACGAGTAGGCTATAGCAGGTGTCCATCTACTTGTTCTATCAACTATTAAATGTCATATTTATTTCTAAAAAAAAAAAAATGGTCATATAAATCATACCGATCTGTAGTCACGATGTCAAATAATACTGACCTGAAACAAAAATAAAAAGAATGTTATTAAATACACATACAATATTGTTATTACTAAGTAATAAAGATTATGTATCGTTTATTTTACAACACTTCACACTAAATTCATCGCACATGCAATCTTTATTGCTTTTCAGATATTATGCTTTATCCTGCTATAAATTTTCGTGTTATAAACTCAATCCTACTGTCCTAATAACATTCAGAACGACCACAAGACGAAAGTGAATAAATATTATGACCTAGCAAATGAACTAACTAAAAATGGCTATGTGGTTAATCGGTACGCCGTAAAATATACTTCTACGGAGTATTACCAACAAATTTTCTCTATAACTTGCTTAAAAACTGTGGGCTCTCTAGAAAGATCTATATTAGAACGGTTATCTAAAGCTGCTCTAATAGGATCTCATCAAATTTAGCTAGGCAGGGAGAACAACACGAGCGGAGAAGAGGAGTGTTAACCGATTGTCAAGGAATTTCTTAACCCTACATCCATTGGTCACAAGTCCAGGACTCTGCTTAGAGTTTTTCTCTCAGCCATGCGATGGACCCGGCACCAGCTCAGTGAATCCATATTACTAAGATATTTGTCTCTCTCAAAGGGGACTAACCGACTTTAATGTAGGTAAGTGACTTTAATGTGATCTCTTATATAAGTATGTAACACCGACTTCATAAAAATGAGCTGCTACTATGAAGAAAACAACTGACATATTCATAGCACGAAGCCTTAATATCCAAAGCTAGAACGCCAAAAATCAACAGTATTCTGTGTTTCTTAAATATTAGCACACAGACAACTAATATCTGTGTAAACCGCATTAAAATGTGTTGCGTAGGTTTTGTAGATTAACATGGACGGACAGACATGTATAAAAGTTTTAAAAATAGTTTAGTAGTTTTTTACTCTCATTTCATCGCCGCCTCTGATTTGTGATAAATATTCGACTTTATTTCATCTGTTATTTGAACATTAATTTATTTAACTTAAATTAGAACTGTTCTGTTATGTGTCTGTCTTACTGCAGCATTTATGAACTCACAAGAAGTAATAAAAAATTGTAAATAATAAGTTTTGCAGTCAATGTTTCGGTTAAAAAAGAGAATTTTGAAAGAGTATCTGCTGAGCTTATTTTCTGGATTTTAAAAGTGCTAGTAAAAAAGGCTTATTTAAGTTAAGAAGATTTGCAAGTGACAGAGCTAAAAGAAGAGAGGAAGACCAAATAAGAGATACACGTAGTTGGAAAGGGTATAAAAGATTTCATAGGTATAAATAAAATAAAATAAGATGAGTTGACGTATATCAAGAAGTGAATTAAAAAGTGTACATAAAGAAATTTTAAAATTAATATTACTTTATTTAACACATTGATTAGATATGTAGAGTTGGGATTAAAGAATACTTATAATACCATAGCCATAAAAATTACGAAGAATGTTTGCTTTAATTGTAAGACCACAGCTGCGATATCACATTACCTACGCCAGTCAAATGATGGCCCAAGGCATAAGAGGATAACCTGGGCAAGATGTTCCGTTCAGTTACAATAAGGGTTACCCAAACTTCTGGTATACGTTGGATAGTAAACGTAAGTTTCGTCTCTTTCTTGCTTTACGTTAAATGACGATGACAAGACTTGTGTATCAGCTCACCGAAACTTATCAGAATCTGACCATTAGGATGGTATACTACTTGTTAGAGCCGTGATAGCCCAGTGGATGCCTCTGCCTCCGATTCCAGAGGGTGTGCGTTCAAATTCAGTCCGGGGCATGCACCTCCAACTTTTCAGTTGTGTGCATTTTAAGAAATTAAATATCACGTGTTTTAATCGGTGAGGAAAACTGCATACCAGAGAATTTTCTTAATTATCTGCATGTGCGAAGTCTGCCAATCTGCATTAGGCCGGCATGGTGGACTATTGGCCTAACGCCTCTCATTCTTAGAGGAGACTCGAGCTCAGCCGTGACCCGATTAAAGGTTGATAATGACGACTATTTGTCAGAAAGCATGTGGACTTATAACACAATCAGGTTGTAATATTTTTACACTATTATTTTATTTCTATTAATGTGTTTTTGAGGTTGTAGGGGGTTATCCCCGTATTTATGAGGAAATCACTAAAACTACAAGTAGATTTTAATCCTTGTGTTGTACAATCAAGCAGGATGTATAAAAAATCCATTCAATTAATTAAATCAAATCGCGTTCTCCTAACACTTAGTACACAAGATCTGAGTGTAATTATTAAAGAAGTTTCGCCTATCGACGTGAAAGGTAACTAACTGGATTCAATTAAAAGTTGAACACGGCCGTCGTGTAGTTCTGTTTGATCTGGAATTTCAATAATAAACTTCTGGAATCCAGCGCCGCTAATGGAATCTTTCCCGTTATGATTCGCTACGGTATTCCAGAATTATTTACGAAAACAGGGCAATTTTATGGTTTCGGCCAATCGTTTGAAGGGCTTTCGCAATATTTATATTTACTTTGTTTTACAATAACGACGCTTTTATGAAATTGTTTTTTTACCTGTGATGGACGGAGCAAGGTCCCGCCTGATAGTAAATAGAAAACCATCGATTTTGACAGAGGTTTTGTAGGACGTGCAAGTAACACATAAAATAATTATAAATCTATACTAATATTATAAAGCTGAAGAGTTTGTTTGTTTGTTTGAACGCGCTAATCTCAGGAACTACTGGTCCGATTAGAAAATTTCTTTCAGTGTTAGATAGCCCATTTATCGAGGAAGGAAGGAAATTTATTATATTATCCCCGTATTCTTACGAAAACGGGAATCTCGCGAGAGAAACCGTGCGGCGTCAGCTAGTCATAAATATTAAGACCCATGTGCACTGTATTATTTTAATGTAACCATATGTTTTCTGTGATATTAGCTCAATATTAATTACATAGCTAACCCAAGGCCATTACTGATTCTAAACAATCGAGAATATTCATTTCAACACACGTAAACAGCCTATTCCTCCAACATTTCAGGCCTATTATCACCACATCACAGTAATCTTGCTGGGAGTATTAATCCAAATCCTCTCGCAGAAAATCCAACGATCTGTGAAGACTGAAGAGGCGCAAGGAAGAGACATTACGATCACAATATAGGGTTGACACTTAGCAAATTTGAAGATTATTACTTTCTTTTGCAAGTTTAGTCAAAGACAACATTGTTTGTTCCAGTACGACGATGTTATAAATAGTAATGATTGAGCAGTTTATGAATGTATTTAAAACAGAAGATAGAAAAACAATACGATATTTAAAAGAAAAATACCCTGTATTTTTTTATAATTTTGTTTGGTTTGTAATATTTTTACAGTAAATAAAATAATTAGTAGTGTCATAGGTTAAGCAGAACGTCATCTGTCACCTAATAAAACTGTTAATATTTAAAATTTAAAATACCAATTTTAATTTATATTTATAAGAAAACCCCATTACTTTTTTTTAAAATTTTGGTTGGATTGTAATATTTGTACAATTTAATATAAAAATCAGGTGGGTCATATCAGAGGTTAAGCAGAAAGTCATCTGTCATCTATAATACTTTACAATTGTGCCATGTGAAGTGTAATGCAATTACACTTCACATGGCACAATAGGAAAGCATTCTAGATATCCTTAAAATACTTTTACAATCAATTTACTGCAACATCAGTATCTTTAGGAGATATTGAGTCAACAATACTCAATTGTAATTGAATATTTTTCACCAGAATGTAAAAGATTAACAAAACTGGAGCGACCAAGTTAACCTCATGCATGTGGTAACCCTATCTAAATTGTAAGCATAATGCGATAGAGCGAGATGACAATAACTGTAAGGTTGACGTGAGAGAGACGGCAAATGTTTCTTGAACAAATATATTTATGCTAAAACAGTCGATTTATCGTGTAAACTCGGCTGGTTATGGAAATAACCATAGTTTGCGAGTTCCCGCCTTATCGTAAACTTCAATTTATATCCTGTCTATGTTAAGGAAGGAAATCATTTTGAATATGAATATAATGTAAGTATATGTTAAATCTTTATACTCCAATTCCAATGTTTCTATTTTAAAGTCAATCTATTTCGAGAAGTCCGTTCGACTTTGTATGTAGTGGTGAGATGACAGACCGAGCACGTTTGTGTGTGTAAACTGAAATAACGTTATCACTGAACACACACACACCGATACTCTTAGGCCAAACTTAAACGTCATTCATTTATTCACTCAGTACCACACTTTTCAGACCAATGATAAACATAATGTAAAACTCATAGTTTAGGAGAAAAACGCAATCCAAAATCTGTTTGAGTTTCTGAGCCACTCCGGAGGGGTTTGGCGGTCGATGTAGGTACTATACAAAATCTCGAGTCATGTAATTTTCAAATCTTATACGATTTTTCTTCTAGATTTCCTGTATTATAACACAAAGAACTACATTGCAGCCCTACAATTAACGTGGTATTACAAATATAATTAGCTTTATTTAATTAATTATGTGTACACTGTATTTTACATAGTAAAATTGTTCAAGAATTATTCAATATTGTACATGAGTTAACAAAAATCATTCATTCATTCTAATTAATGATATATAAAGACCAGTGCCAGTGATAAACGAAACAGATAAAGTACAGATAACTATTACGACGTGTATTACAAATGTAAGCTATTAATTAATTAAGCGCAATATTATTTCAGATTATTATACTCGTATATGTAATCGTAAAGGAGTCATTACAAAAAATGTTAGGCATTCATTTGAATGAATGTCATACGTATAGAATAGACCTTTTTTATTCTTTACAATTTGACTACTCTGACATCTCACCTGATGGTAAGTGATGATGCAATGGTAGCGGGCTAACTTGTTAGGAGGAGGCAGGAGGATTAAAATCCACACCCCTTTCGGTTTCTACACGGCATCGTATCGGAGCGCTAAATCGCTTGGCGGTACGTCTTTGCCGGTAGGTTACAACTAGCCACGGCCGAAGCGTCCCACAAGCCAGAACTGGACCAATTAAGAAAACCTCAATCGGTCCAGCCAGGGATCGAACCTAAGACCTCCGTTTTGTAAATCCACCGCTCATACCACTGTGCCACCTATGATAAACTATACCTACTGTCACTTCTTATTTTAGAAAATTATATATGTGTGTATTACAAAGTAGTTACTTACTAAGCGCATAAGAAAGATGTATTAGAATCTAAATATAAATCGAAAGGTCACGGAATCTCGAAAACCGACATACAAAGATCAAAATTTGCCAGGGAGGTAGGTACTAGTTAGAAGACTTTTCCGGATTTTGCGACACGGCCGTATTAAGGAGGTCTGTGAGCGGACGTAGTCGTGGGCATCTGCTATTGATTCAATATTGTAAAGGGGTCTAACATCATTCAGTCTAGCGTCATTCATTCACTCAGTACACAGAGCAATGATAAACGTAACACATAAAGAACTGTAACATGTTGCAGCACTACAATTTCATACACTGTGTATTGCATAGATGGGAGTAATAAAATTACAGCCGACGTATTTGGTTCCAGATGCTACGGCTGACGTCACTGGATCGTGTAATTATATTATTCTACCCACACAGTCTGGTATAACAAGCGGACTTACATTCCAATGGAATTCCAGAATATGGGCCCTGGATTAGATAGACAGCTGTATAATTCAGGAATTAAGCCTTGATGGAGAATAACGATTTGATATATTCTGTTGTACGCTTTTGCTATTTAACCGCTATATTTATCTAGACGACGAGTAATTTTAGGTTATATTGTTACTCGATAAAATTAGCATTTTGAGAACAGTCAAATAATTTTAGAAGACGACGCAATCTACATGCCTGAGCTAAATTTAGGTTGGTACTGTATAGAATAATGCTTTATCAACTGAGTCGAACGGCCACCAATCTTTTGTATGACAGACTATCTATTAATTCACTTATAGTCTCATAACTCAGTTGATAACGCGCTATGTGGTCAGCCTGTCAGATCTATATCTATACTTCTATACTAATATATAAAACTAAAGAGTTTGTTTGTTTGATTGAACGCGCTAATCTCAGGAACTATTGGTCCGATTTGAAAAATTCTTTCAGTGTTAGATAGCCCATTTATCGAGGAAGGCTATACGATATATATTTCCCCGCTTTCCTACGAGAACGGAAACCACGCGGGTAAAACCGCGCGGCGTCAGCTAATAGATTATAATCATAGAGAATAATTTTTGATTGTTGGTCCGACGCCACAATTGATAACGCGCTTGTTATATTCGTAAACTGCATTGAAAAACTAACTTCAGTAATATTACGAGTGTTGAATGTAAGTCAGTTAAAGCGACAATAACGCCATTTTCAACTGACAGTACCTATCTCCGATTAAAACATTTGGTTGGAAGATTTAAATTTTCGTAGCAAAGGTCTCACCATAGCCGCGCCATTCCAGTTTAAAAATCCGACATAAAACTCGACAGTGAATTCGTCAACCATGCCTGACTCGCGTGATTTGTTCGTGGGGAGGACGTGAAAAAGAATCGCGATTGGAAGTCGTCCACGGTGAAATAAGGGCGAGCACAATACCAAGACAACATCTAACTAATTTTGTCTGTGTAAAGACAAAATCACTACTGTATTATTTAGTTAGTTCAGTGACTAGCCTATGTGGTCCTAGGGATTCCGAGGTCAAATCCTGGTATTACGTACACCCCCGTGCCTTGGAGAGAACGTCCATCGGATGATAATGATAATGACCTCATTCTGATAGTGGTCGTCAATGAATTAACGTTATCACCTTAAGCTCGCCTATCCACATTTGAGCAGCGTGGTGGATCTAAGCTCCGTATTCGCTCTCATTAAAAGATTTGACCCTTTAGTGGGCCGTTACTAACTGATTTATTCGAGTATTATACTCATAAATGGGAACGTGAATGAAGGTATATATACTTCACCTATTTACAAAAGACTTTTTTATGTTTATTTCACGTTTTCTACTAATAAACAAACAGGAAAATCTACTCGTATATTCAGAAATAATAATTTAAAGATGAAACCAACGAGAGTTCTGATTGAAAGGAAAACGGGTGTAAGTAACAATTCAATATAATCAAAATACGGAAAAACGGAGTTCTTTTCTTCCTATAACTTTATATATAACATTGAGTTAAAGTGTATATTAAATTATACTAGTATATATACAAATATAGTCCATCTATTAGTATGTCTGTATTGTTTGCGCAGGTTAAACGTACGAGTTTTAATTATTTTTATCTGTCAAATCCTTAATTTATTGAATTACAATGCAATAGTTTCTTACAATCTCACGATCTGGGAAGTGTGTACGGCCTTAAAGTTTTAAATATCATAAATCATAGAGCGTGACGTCATCGCTTCATTCAGCCGCCTTCAACAATACTACGTTGTGCAAGATAAACAGAGTTTTGTAGTTTTTAGAATTTTTCTCTTTGTGTAATAATCTATTTTTAATCTTAAAACGCTTTGCGCTACAGGACTGAGTGAATTTATCCTATTGGATGGAAGTCGAAAGATAATTTTCAAGGCTTGAATAAAACGCACAGAAACACAAAATTTCACCGTAGCTAATTGCTAAGTAAAGTACAAAAAAAAATATATTTAAGACAAAAAATATGACTTACAGGTTGAGGACCCTAGGAACCTGTTAAAAACACCAAGCTAAGTCCCCAAGGTCCAAACTGTATTTATAGTTGGGTTCCGTACTTACTTAAGGTAGGGCAAGAGCTGACAAAGCAGAATTCCTAAATTCGGCCCATTCTTCAGAACGATACAGAAATGAATAATATACTAAAAATCAAATATTTTTTTATATGATTACTCTATTAAAATCTTAGACGAAAATTGGCCAACAGTGAAAATAAGCTGATTTCATTATTTTCATACTATGTGGTACTGACAGTTTTCCTAGAGATTTTGACAAGTGTCAAGAAAACTAGAATTGAATTAAATTGAATTAGAAAACTGTCAGTTTGACACAGATAATGTAATGAATTTAATGTCAAACAGATCCGATCAAGTTGCGCAAAGGCACAATTAAAAAACAATTTAGCTGCTTTAGGCCAAGTTGATTTATCTGAAAATTTACCTCATGTGATCTCCTTATGTGTTCTAATTTATGGCCAATTTTTAGCTTTGTATCGTTTGAGTTTTTTGGTCCCGAGATTTTATGGAGGTTGGGTTTCTCCTTTTATAAAATAGCAAAGATCTAGTTATCACGGCTTTTAGTCTATTAAAGATATTGAGTGGTTGATACCACATAAAAAAGATTCAATGAAATTTGCGGATTCACGTCAAATCTCTGACATAGCAATGATTGAACCTGACTAGGAAAAACTCTCTTTCAAAATATTGCTAATCCTTCGAATTGGAGTGACGGACTTTTTATATTGATCCACCCTGTGAATTTATATGTCGGCAATTTCACCGTTGATTTTCGTGATTTTTGACTTATAGGGGCATTTCTATCAGTAAAATTGTCATCGAATCAAGACGTGAATACCAGGTTATGAATATGCTAATTTTGAATCATTCACTGACTACGACCTTGTCCAGAAGGAGTCAATTCGTCGCGAATCGTACGCGCGAATTCATACGCGCGTTGTCGAAGTACTAGACATCTATACATCGCGTCCACAAGCATCGCGCGAATTCAAAATACGCGCATAAATCGCGTGCACTACGCTAGACTTTCGACTCGCGCGTGATTTGCGCTTATTGCGCGCGAGTCGAGATACTAAGGACGCCTTGTTGCGTCCAGTTAACGCGCGAACTCTAGAGCGAGCAACTCCATGTTTCATACTGAATTCCTCCCCAAATGTAGGCGCATTGGTACGCGCCTTGTGGATCAACGGTCGCGCGTAATACGCGCGAGAGAATAGCGGCGAATTCGCCCTTTCTGGACTGAGCCTAAGGGTTAATTTACACGAGCAGCGACTGCTACCAACGACTGCAGTCGCCGACATTTGTATGTCTTTTGCGGTCGGCTGTAGTTGTCGAGTGCAAAACACATACAAATCAGTCATAAAAATTGGACAAAGTAAAATATCTGTTGTTACGAGAGTTATAATACTTTACCACAGTCGAAACATTAATTTGAAAAAAAAGAAAATCCTATTAATATTTCTGTCGTAATAAAAAAATTTCTTTCGTGTCAATAACACTCAAAATTCGAAAAGTATTTTAAGACATGACTTAACTTACTTTATTACTTTATTAATTTGCCATGATGATAATTGAAATAAATGAATTTTGACTTCATTTGATTTCTAGTAGAATCTAAGCCTATAAGATAAAGGTTTTCTACCATAGCAATTTTTTAGATAACGCCATAAAACTGCCATTGCAATCCATAGCTCAAGTTGTAATGAAATTTAACCGAATATTTGTTTGGCTCATTGTCTATATGAAAATACCCAAAAATACTGGAAGACACATCTCATAAGAGCTGTTTATTTGAGAAGGGTCTTTGTAAGCCTTTGTGATAGAAATCTGGATTTAATATCTTAAAAGGAACCTTAACTGTGATGTTTGTTTTGAAGTTGACCCATGCAGGGAAAATTCGGCTAATAAAAATAGTGCTCGATTAAAAATAGTTCTTTAATATAATTTTTTGGCTTTTATTTAGTTTAGGCTTTTATTTTATTATTTTTGTTAATAAAACTATAACTATAACTTTTATTGCAAAACTAGCGAACGCCCGCGACTTCATCCCCGTGGAATTCAGTTTTTCTCATATCCCGCGGGAACCATAGATTTTTCCGGAATGAAAAGCTCACCTATGGGTTAATCCAGAGTAAAATCTATTTCAATTCCAAATTTCAGCCAAATCGCTCCAGAAGTATCAGCATTAAAGAGTAACAAACATCCACGCAGACTGTCGCGTTTATAATAACTTTATTTAATCGGCCCAGTAATATTATAGACGGAAGTGCAGTATTAGGTTTTGAATAACATGTCGAAATAGCCGTTTTTCTATTCCGTTTTGTTGCAAGTTGCACAAAACGGA
This sequence comes from Bicyclus anynana, assembly GCF_947172395.1. NCBI lineage: Eukaryota > Metazoa > Arthropoda > Insecta > Lepidoptera > Nymphalidae > Bicyclus > Bicyclus anynana. Next base: position 16,721,383 of record NC_069085.1, on the reverse strand, counting down.
TTATCAGGAATGCATAAATTACTGAAAAAAAGGTATGTGAAATTATCGTAACTTTTCCACACAGAATTTATTTTCCGAGCCTAAAAACGAAGCCGTCGACTTGACCGCCGGAGCGTTGTGTTCGAATTTTAAAAGTCGCCTCCATTTTCGTGCACAGTTTGCGAGGCACAATGGCGAACGCATCAGTTTGCAATTTTCATCTGACTGTGTTCAGGTGCGGTCATATGAGATACCGTAAGGTGATATCACACGTGCCGACTTTGTCAACCGTTGCTAGTGAGATTGTTACCGAAAAGTTCTTGTTGCCTCAGTACAACTTACAAATGACATAGGCACAACGCGATGGTGGTCTAGCCATCTTGCGACGATTCAATTGTACAAAGCATTGATACAAGGTTACTGAACAAGTAATCGATCAAGAAGACGCAACTTTAGTCTTTTTGATAAAGATAAATGTAAATCGGTATAAAATATTTTTAGCTTACATCTGTAAATGTAGTATGCGCTTTAACGAATTTGATATTGCATCTTACATACTACGAGTCAGAGAATTTCAAATTCAAATCAGACATGTACTCGTAATTAGCTTAAAACAGACGCGTAATATACAGTTATTGTAAATAACCGTAATGCCTGATCATAATTACTTTCTCAAACTGCTATCATTTAATTCCTTGTATACTGTTATATACCTGATATAGTTTGAAGTTGGCACGTACCAATAAGCGTACTGGCGTTAGTATTGTCGATACCAACCAAGTTGGCACGTCTAGCGACGGCCTTATGCGTGTTGGTATTCTGTGTAAGTACCTGTTGCGCTGTCGATTTATCACGTCGCGCTCGATAAATCAAAATGTCCACGAACAATTGTTAGTTTCGTACTACATAATACTACTGCGACATTGCATGGCCTTGTCAAACTTCAGCATTTGATATCTGTTATTAAATCTCTTTATTGTTTTGGCTGGGTTACTCAATATTTGAGTATCATTCAGAGAAATAAAATATACTCAGAGGCACAATTATCCGCCCACTTTAATATGACGTGAGTATATTAAAGTGGGCGGATAATTGTGCTTCTGAGTATACGTCATCCTGTCAAAAATTGTGTACAAAAATTAAATTTATTTCAAGTAGCTTTGTAGAGGGTCTACCACCGGTTCTGGTGAAAGATTCTATGGGAAACCAAGAGTGTCTAACTAGTTCGATATCTGTCATTTTCTAAAATTAGAGGTCTATGGTAGGCGTCCACTGATCCGCATCGTATGTATCGAACGCATCGCATCAGATATTACGGTAGAAAAAATCCATTCGATGCGATCCTTACAGTGCGAATCACTGGACGCACTTGTATGACTTTCTGTACAAAATATACTAAAATCTGATGCGATGCGTCAGATACATTTTTTTTTACAAGTTAGCCCTTGACTACAATCTCAACTGATGGTAAGTAATGATGCAGTCTAAGTTGGCAGCGGGCTAACTTGTTAGGAGGATGAAAATCCACACCCCTTTCGGTTTCTACACGGCATCGTACCGGAATGCTAAGTCACTTAGCGGTACGTCTTTGCTGGTAGACTAGCCACGGCCGAAGCCTCCCACCAGCCTCCCACTAGCCAGACCTGGACCAATTAAGAAAATCTCAATCTCTCTCAAACCCAGGACCTCCGTTTTGTAAATCCACCGCGCATACCACTGCGCCACGGAGGCCGTCAAAGGCATACGATGCGGATCAGTGGACGCCTACCATTAGCGTATACTATAATAGAACCATGACTCTGTGGTAATCGTAGCGCCTAATATTACTAAGAAGCGATTTCCGTAAAACATTACCTATTTAGTTTTCGCTGTATTTTGTTAACGAGTTTCTTGGATCTATATAATTGTATCTATATACTGTTCTATAGACTTCCATATAATTGTAATAAAACCACTATTGAAGTTAAAAATATATTTTTACATGAATCGCTACATATAGAGCCATTTGGCGTTACTCGGCTGACTCGACACGACAGTGTTCGCACGCAGGATTACAAGAAAAATTGCTTGTTCAACATTCTGAGAATTCAATTTCCTACAAGTTACTGAGAAACATGTTACTTGGGAAAAATATATATGGTGCAATAATATGAATGGCTGCCTTGCTGATCCAGTAGTTAGCCTATATGCCTTTATATCACGAGGTTCAAGATTCGAGGTCTGCGTTCTGAGAGGAGACTCGATCTCAGCAGTGAGCCGAATATAGGTTGGTGATGAAGAAGAAGTTACAAAATCATACATTTTTGTCACCATAAACCAGCCAATACGCATATAGGTGCGTAATGGGTCTAAGTATCATATATCCTCTCATATAGGATAGAGAGGCCTGGCCCTGTAGGAAGCAATTATAATGGAAAAGAATAAAATACGACGTTCCTATGCGAAGTGCCGTGAGCCGTGATAACCCAGTGGATATGACCTCTGCCTCCGATTTCGGAGGGTGTGGGTTCGAATCCGGTCCGGGGCATGCACCTCCAACTTTTCAGTTGTGTGCATTTTAAGAAATTAAATATAACGTGTCTCAATCGGTGAAGGAAAACATCGTGAGGAAACCTGCATACCATAGAATTTCTTAATTCTCTGCGTGTGTGAAGTCTGCCAATCCGCATTGGGCCAGCGTGATGGACTATTGGCCTAACCCCTCTCATTCTGGGAGGAGACTCGAGCTCAGCAGTGAGCCGTATATGGGTTGATAACGACGATGCGAAGTGCGAAAAAGATTTCGATCCATTTATGATCCGTCCAATGAATTAATCACGGGAAATCGGTATCGAATGGTAAAGTGACGTGATCAGAGTTTTCCGAATCGATCGTGTTTATTTTTCCTCGCTACCCAAACACCGGACCACCCGATTCCTCAAATAACAACTGTAACAATTAAACTCATCTGACGTAAAAAATCTTGAGTTATATCCAGTCTCCGTAGTCATTAAGACGTCTGTTGGCCTCAAAGAGATTTTATGGCTCGTTTAGCGGTGGGCTCAGCATTAAATGATTTATTTTCAGTCGAGAAGGTTGTTTGAAGTTGTTCCCATAGTTATTGCTGTGATATAACTGGAGACGTTACAAAGTTTGAGGTACTTTAGATCTCATGAGTGTCTTACAAATATAAACATGATAAAACAGGATAATAATATTTGCCTAAAAATAATTCGAATTTAGTGAACTTGTAATATTTTCCCAAAACGGTTTTTTTTATTTGTTAGATTTGTACATTGATGTCTATTTATGTGCCTAATTGACCCAGACCTGAAAAAAAATTTTCGTTTCAGTATGTTGATGTAACTAGTAGACTAATACATTTTAAAATGAATAATCATTAATATAATAATTAAAATTATTTTAATTTTATAGTTTTAGTAAACTTATTTCAATTTATGCTTATTTCAATAGTTAAATTGTACTATACAACAAAATAATACTTAATTCTCTAGTTCGACGTAATAGTCATTTTTACTCGGTTATTCACCTTTAAAGATTTTTCATAATTTTTTTCGTAAGCCATCCTCGTATCTACATAACATTATTAAGTAGCCTATTCAATTTAGACCCTTCACGCTGCTCCACGTAGGCGGGTTGAGACCAGTGAGAATACGGGTACAATATATGGCCTATAACACTCACAAATAACATGACTTTCTAGTGGTAAAAGAATTTTCAAAATCTGCTCAGTAGATCCCGAGACAAACTACAACACCACAAACTTTACCTCTTCAGAATATCGGTATAAACTATAAAAGTAGGTAAAGATGAGTCGTCATCAACCCATATTCGACTCACTGCTGAGCTCGAGTCTCCTCTCAGAATGAGAGGGGTTAGGCCAATAGTCCACCACGCTGGCTCAATGCGGATTGGCAGACTTCACACACGCAGAGAATGAAGATAATTCTCTGGTATGCAGGTTTCCTCACGATGTTTTCCTTCACCGATTGAGACACGTGATATTTAATTTCTTAAAATGCACACAACTGAAAAGTTGGAGGTGCATGCCCCGGACCGGATTCGAACCCACACTCTCCGGAATCGGAGGCTGAGGTCATATCCACTGGGCTATCATTGCTCTAAAGATAAGTAAGTTCAATAAAATCTTCTGAAAACCCATACGGGTTTGATTCGCATTTGTGTTAGTTTGATTTGGTTCAGTATCCACGAATAATTACTGTAAGTTTAGTCATATGTTACAAAGGCTTCCATTGTCAGTGAACTCAGTCGAACTGAAAGTCTTTTGTTTCGTCGGTCGGCTAATGTGGGGACTGCGAGATGTTATTACCCCTACGGTGCTAATTCTGGGCGTATCCCACACAACACTGAATAATACTCGTCTTACGTAGCTTATTAACTGTCTCGAGTGACTCGTGGTTATGTAGCATCATGGCATATGTAGCCTCGGATCATTAGGTTCCGGATTCGAGTTCTTTGGGGTGAAATGTTGAGTTTACCTTACCTTTTAGAAATTCTCAGTAGCAGCGCGAAATATGGAAGACAGTGTCACCCTACGGCGGTGAATAACAAGTGATAAGTACCAATTGTTAGAGATTAGGTTTATATTTTCCTCTTGAAGTACGGAATCCTAAAAATTATTATCTAAGCACTCGACGACTTTCGGCGGTTGTCTATTCATGACAAAGCTTAAACGTAGGTACTCCAAAAGTAGAAAGACCATAAATTAATTTTGTTCTGTTTTCAATAACAAATTAATTTTATTTGTTAATTAATATATCAATCACAGTTTCATAATAACACCGCTTCTCGTTAGGCGTGCGCCAGCAATAAGCACCTAATGGACTATTCAAAATTAAAATTCATTTATATTAAGTAGGCTTAGTTTACAAGCACTTTTGAAACGTCAAGTTTGTACGCAACGATTACATGCCTCATTTTATGAAGATAATGTATTGCCACGTTTAAAGCGGTTTTTTTATATTTTCCTTGGCATAGTATGAAAAATCGTGTCTATAGTCGCCTTAGCTTTGCGGTAACTCTTCGAAAGAAAGGTACGTTAAAGATAATGCTTTTTAAAAGATCTCTTGCGAAGGGTCTGGTGCCTGGAAACATGGTTTCTCATGATATCCCGAAAAAAATATAAATAAAACTTGAACAATTCAAAATCCGGGCCTTAAAACCCGCTACCTTCAACCGCTACCAAAACCACCACGATCGAAACTCCATTTTTGACTTTCGTACTTACCTATGGTACGGGCTACTTCAAGAGTATTATGTCGGGATGGGTAGCAGCAACAGTGATGGTACCATCATTTTGTGGTAGAGGACACCTCGAGAAGATTCCACCCAGGACTTATGACCTTGGGTGTAGGTTTAAGGGATCCTTTAAAATGCATCAACATTCACTTCCCCTGACCGACATGTTCATCATCCCCACACTTAACAATTTATGATTAATAATTACAACATAAAATATTATCTATAATAACAGCATAAAACGTTATGTATAATTACAACTTAAAACATTATTGCACTTAATCACTAACGCGACTAGCAGCGTGACGGTGTTTACGCTGCCTAACAAAGAACTGAACTAAAGTTATCCAATACTCTCATAAACAAAACATCACTGTTATAACAACTTCGTATAAATACCTACTTCTTATATTACTAAAAATAATGAATGTTAATGTCTAATGTCTGGCTATCGCAGGTTCTCTTTCGATTAACATTTCCAAGCTCTTGTCTTATAACCAACAATGTAGTGCCGTGCCGTTAACCGTGGGCTCATATGACGGGTTTTATACTTACTAATATTTCTGCTAACAAATAAAAACACGGTCCGTTTGCTTCCCGAGAACCTTTGTGCGTTGCGGTCGAGGCATTAACTAAATAGCTCCGCCCGTACAGCCTTGCGTAGCCACTTTCACGCTCGTAAACATGCGTTTATACGCACTTTGTTTCGCCGAACGCACGACAATAGTGCTGAACGGTTTTCTGGATTACTTCTCTGGACTTGAGTTAATTTGTGTCGCAATATTTTTTTTATTTTTATTTTACACTAGCATTGATTTTAGCAGACTCAGAAGTGATTACAAAAATAAGAAAACTAATGTCGAACAAAGGATTCACAACATTTGTCAGGACAACTTAATTAACAGATCAAACTGTAACCAAAATAAGACTAGAATGCCAGAGAATGATCTTGAGTGAAGTCACGCACTTGTGAACGCCACACACAACAAGAGATGTGGACGCCTCGAACGCCACGATCACACTGAAGCCATCCATACCGCAAGTCGTTGCAACGCGGCGACAACATTGAATATTAAGACAGTTAATGATGTACAATAAATCATCGTTATCGGTAGTGGCTTGCACATGAATATATATATTCCAAAAAGCTCACTGAGGACTTATTATTGGACGAGGAATTAACCGTTTGGTATAATTTACTATATAGTGCCTTCCCTAAAATTAAATTTATTATTTATTTAAAAGACCTCTTGAAACTGGTGAAAGCCTTGCTTTACAACTGAGGGTTTGTTGTGAGGCCATGGCAGCAGTATCCTCCTTGTAAAGGCAATTTCGTTCAGCGTACGATCAAGCGATTTTTTTAAAATAATATATGCCATATCATTCTATGTTAGCCCTCATTCTTAAAATAGCGTTCAAATACACAAATGCAATCCAAGTATATGTTCACATGATAGCGTTTTTAAAACACGACGCTTTTTTTCGAGTAGTGTTGCATTTTGAATTTTGGGCATTGCAAAAAAACCTTCACATAACTTCATACTATATTTAAACGCTTTTTTAACGCCCGTTAAAAAAACTCTCGTGCGAATGGTGCCTTCGGAATGTATAGTAGTAGTAGTCCATTTCCCATTTTGTACAATTTGTGCGTAAAGTGCCTATTTTAAAACCTTGTGTACAATATTGGTAGTAAGGATATGGCCTTAGCTTCACATGGCATGAGTTTGCGATTCGTAACTATGAAAATCGCTTCAAGTTACAGCAACTATCGTATTCGCCTAAATTGCGTTGCTTACTCTGAAAGTCCATTAATAACACTGCTCATACTGTTTACTTTAGTTCTCCTTTCAATTTATTAAACGTATCCATTATATAATTCGTTAACAAAATGTTGGAGAAAATCCAAAAATACAATTTCCCTTGGCGAATATCAACCGATGCATCCATCTTTCTAAGAAAGGCAAGTCATTTGTGAGTAAAATATTGAAAAAATGTTTTATAACCGTAAATGGTTTAGTGAATCTATCAACGCACAGCCCAAACCACTGGGCGGATTGGGCTGAAATTTGGCACGCAGGTAGATAATATGACGTAGGCATTCGCTAAGAAAGGATTTTGACCAATTCTACCTCCAAGGGGATAAAATAGGGGATGAAAGTTTGTATGAAACTTTGTCAATTTTGCGGCGATTTTACAAGAAGTAAAATTGTTGTTTGTTTGTTAATATATGACGAAGGAGCCGTGATAGCCCATGGTCGTAAATTCGAATTCGGTGAGGGGCATGTAACTCTTACTTTTCAGTTTGTGAACTTGAAGAAATATCACGTGTCTCAAACTGTGAAGGAAAAACATCGTGCGAATGGTATATACCTGCATATCTGAGGATTTTTTAATTCTCTGCGTGTGTAAAGTATGCCAATCCACATTGGACCAGCGTGGTGGTCAATTAGCATAACCATTCTCATTCTGAGACAAGATTCGATCACAACAGTGAGCCCAGAAATTAACAGTGATCATCAATCGAGTCTATAGACCGTATGTACAAAATACTTATTATGTGATTAAAAAAAACTGTGCTATTGAGACCCTAACGTAATGAGGCTGTAGGTAGGTATGTAATAACATATACCCCGCTGATTATAAAAGTGGGTAGTGCTTAAATAAAAATTGTATCTGATGCGAGTTGAAATTCTGCAAATTTATGCTCATACGGCTCGTAACGACCCTCCACATGCTCGCTGTTCCATATGTGAAGGGCGCTTAAAATTAGCTCCAATGAATTGCTATCTTTTAATCGTATTGGAAATCAATATTTTACGCAAGTATGAATTCGTATGCACGTCTAACTTTTTATTTACGGCATGTTTCTCTTTATGGATTTATAATATCAGACGATTCGTCATTAGTTAAGGAATATATAAATATATAACTGTGATATAAATATATCACAGTGGCTTTAAATTGGTTGGTAGATTTGACATCATATTATTTTGAAGTACTGTTTTGCATTCTGTATTGGCGTACACTTATCTGGCAGGTGTGGTTGTCGGTTTTAATAAAGGCATTTGAGGTTTAACACCTAATACCTCAAGTTGGAGGCACGGGTATGTAACATCAATTACTTCCCTTTGGCTAAAATATAACATGAGTTCATGACAAATACATTCATAATCTATTAACATGTAGATAAACCAACTGAAAATATAATTATTGATTTTAAAGAAAATAAACGAAGGAATCTCAAGATAGTAAAACAGACTGATATTATAAAAACCGCGAACCGTATGTAAGGCTAAGAAATGGACGAACGAATTCGAGACGAGCAAAAAGACGTACTCACTCACATATAGAAATGTGATTGACTTTAACTCAGAGTATAATACGCGGAGGCATTGTTGATTTTCAATATCCTGCCTTCGGTAAATAAGTTGGTTCTGCGTGCGGACAAAAAGTTGTTGTTTGGCCTTTTATTTTCGTCTTTATTAAAATTCATATTGTCTTCATTGTCAGACACTTTGCCAGCTTTATTTTGTCTTATTTCGCGAGCTCTCGGCGGCGGGCGTTTTGTTAAGGCTTCGGGGTTTTTTATTTAATGCTTGTCACTGAGAACACTGCAGACTTTATTTTGGATTTGGTTAAGAGAATTATAAGTATAATTAAATTTCTTAAAGAGCTCTCTTGTTTTGTACCTTTGGAATGGGATTTTAAGATATTTCCGAACATAACAAAAGACTAGAAATAAATTCACTAAATACTATAAAGGCTAAAGTTTGTGTATGTGATTTTGTATGTTTATTACAGATTCACGGCGCAACAAAAGAACCGATTTGTTGTTAAATTCGCTGAAAATTAAAAAGCCTGGATTAACACCACAACACAAAAATACACCCTGGATTAACACATCGGCTTTTATTCCTGTACAAATCCACAGTGCCTGAAAATGCCCGGGGATGTCTGGAAAAAAGATTTCTAGCAAACGGAGTTGCGGGCTGTTATTTATCTTCTTTTTTAATAATGAAATTGCAAGCAAGCCACGTATGTCTCTACTAAAATTATTTAAACAATTCGTTTTCGTCATTCAAATGTACTCAAATAAAATTAATTATTAAAAACTCTTTCGATTCTACATTCAAGTAAGCATAGAATATTCCAAATCTTCATATTCAAACCATTTCAAATCATCCTCCCATTCCGTAAAACCTACATACGAGATACAGTACATAATGAATGTCGATCAAATACCGTATTGAATACTATTTGCTCTGCACACACAGTCGGTTCAATACCAGCTCTGTCGGAGTTATGACCTGTAATATTGTACTATACTAGGGATTTTATCAGGGTTTTCCATTCATCATCATCATGATCATTAAAATCATCATTGTTATTGTCATCATCAAAATCAACATCATCATTATGATCAGTGTTGTTTTCATGGCAGGACATAGGCTTCTTATTTATTATAAGTGATGTTTAATAGATCTACTTCACCACGCTGCTATAAATCGGATTGGTTGCCTTATGGTGAATTGGTTGTTTGCAGAAATGCGGTTTAATCAGAGGGGTGTCGAAATTTTTCTTGTCATTTCGTTGCGAGAAGGTATAAATGTGTAATGTAAGCATCATGTCCATATAAAGTTTTGCCCGATACTGACTACGCTGGGCATGCGGGTTGGTCAGCGCAGTGCTAGATTACTCGCGCCGATGTCACTGCTGCCCGACACCGGCCTGAGGCATTTCGTAATCTAGCCTGTGGGAATGGATATACCGCCATTCGTCAGTCGCCAGAGCCCTAGAGTTTGAAAGTCCCTACAAAAGGCCTATGTCCTGCAGTGGACGTCCATTGGCTGACATGATGATGATGATAAAGCCCCAAGTAAAAGGGTGATAGTTTCCGATTTAGAAGGATACTTATTATCAGATGATGAACGTGACAGGGACCGACGGTTTAAAGTGGCTTTAATTCGGGTTGTTTGTAACAATTTCAGGGAAAGGAGACGCCCATTATTTCATAGCCTGATCGAGGATTTGAATCCGAATGTATGATACGAAGCCCCCCGGATTAAATCACTGAAGCTACAAGCTAGTTGCCATGACTTATAGCAAAATCATTAAAAATAGTACATATTGCAATTTATACGTATATGTAGAGATTTCGTTTAATATTGCATTGCAAAGTTTAAGGGTATTATTTTTGAGTGGTACATTTGATTCATTGAATGGCTCTATTCATTAGGGAAATATTGAATGCGTTACATTTCAGTTAGGTAAATCATTAACATTTCCTGCTACTGGGCATTACTAATGCTGTAAATAATGTAACTAATTAATTTCATTGCTTTTATGACTGTTAACGTTTATTTTGAACATTGTTTATTTACTTCCAATAAAGACATTAGTTCATACTACTAGGTATAATCATCATCTTTCATACTTGCCGTATAAAATAAACTAATTAGTTTATTTTATACGGCAAGTATGAAGTTCAGGAAGAATTTGAATTTGTATTTATTGTATTATTATTGAGTAAAGTTGTCGTTTTTAGACGGTGCTAGTTAATTGTTTATACACATTACACAACAGTAGTAGTGTACGTAAGAGAGTCGAAATTAATTGTAATAATTATCTCCTTTACTGGGTTCGACAGAATAAATGTCGTCTTTTCATTCTCCTCTGTCATATGCCAACTTATCACTATCTCCTTTTACACACACACGAGCGTACCACACACCTCAACAATCCCTTCATTGGCTTTCCTCTTCGCTTGCGTCCTTAAATTCAACTTGCAGTTTGAACATTTTTCTTGTAATTTAATTTAATTTTAGGCTTTTATTTTCAGCACCATTACAGATAATTTTTTAATTGAACTAATAAATGCCAGGATAAAAGTTCTAAGTAAAACACGGGATTGGGCTTGACACATTTTGAATGAGTTTTTATTCACTTCTAGAAAGCTAGATATTTTATCCCCGTATAGCATGCACCTCCAACTTTTCAGTTGTGTGCATTTTAAGAAACTAAATATCACGTGTCTCAAACGGTGAAGGAAAAACATCGTGAGGAAACCTGATGCATACCAGAGAATTTTCATATTTTCTATGTGTGTGAAGTCTGCCAATGTGTATTTTTAATCTAAGGTCTAACCTCTTTCTGAGAGGAGACTTGTGCTCAACAGTGAGCCGAATATGGGTTCTTAATGATTATGAACGAGAATGAAACTACACGGATGAAAGCGCCAAGTTCTACTAGTCTTCCGTTCTAAATATATTCCGTTTTTCCAACTTTACCCTTTTCGAATACTTCAGCATAATCGTGACTTCAAAAAACTATTTCAATTAAATTTCAGCGAATTGTGAAACCGAACACACTTCTACAAGTGTCGCGCAAGTTTGGGAATGTTACAGGTTTTCGTACTTTGCAAAATTACCTAATTCATAAGCGGAAGCGACGGTGGATACTATTCATAAGCTGAAGCGACAATGAGAATTTTTTGTAAGTAAGACTCAATAAACATTTATGTTTAAAGGTACTGTCGTTGTGTTTCTGTTTACAGGGAGAGGTTGCCAGTGAAATTGCAGGCATATTACAGTTCGAGAGATATAGCATGGTGCGGTTGACAGTTCATTTCATTCTTTAATATTTGTCGCGATTCACGATAATAGTAGTATTGTGAATCATGTATTATAAGCGTCATAAGGCAACTGTCACCCGCACCATGCTACAGCGCACATAGGTTTAATCGCAGGTTGAAAGTTAAGGAACATGGCATTCTAGCGCATGTTAGAAGCGTGTCCAGTGAGGTTTATTAGTGACCAGCCGACGTCCCGCGGTTTCACCCGCGTAATCTCGGTTGCTATGAGAACTTGGGAATAAAATATAATCTATATTATGTTTTTAATTTTTCTATTTATAATTGTATTTTTGTGTGCAATAAAGTATTTCTTCTACTTCTTTTTTTTTTTATAACACTCACAAATTACTTGGCTTTCAAGTAGTAAAAGAATTTTCAAAATCGTTCAAAAGAACCAGAGATTACCCTCTATAACACCACAAACTTTACCTCGTTGTCTTTTTAACCGACTTCATTAATATTAAAGGCGGAACTGTGAACGGGTAATACATAGAACACACCATTCTTGACCTACACTAGACACATAACCTACTCTTCATAGCACGTCAGCTGGGGTCGACCAACCTTGGTCAACTCGCGACCTTATGACTCGCGGTGCAGCGCCATATTTCGAGTGCCCGTTCTTCCATTTGGGGCATCGGATGGGCCCGTGCACCCACTTGTGGGGGAGCCGGAGGTTTGCCCAAACATACACTTATGTGTTGTGACATGTCGTGACAGCTTCTGATGTGTCGCATACAAAATGAATGATACCGTTTCTGTTCTGATGCGTCACGACACGACACGTCAGACAAATATAAATCCGGCTTTAAAGTATCGATGTCTATGCCACTTAATAACAGGTGGAATACAGTAAGAAAGTCCCGTCAATCATTCGTATAAGAAAGTCTCCGATTTATTTGTTCATTTTACCCCATAAACATTACCATACGTGCAACCTTACGTTAAGAAATGAATGTATAATAAATTCCCATTCAGATGCACTCGCGTTGGATAAACAAGGCTTGCGAACTTCACATACGAAATGGGACTCGTCAATATACCGGCGCAGCGTGGATACGTGCGTTGAATCTTAATTATTTATCGCTAGCTGTCGGTCGCAGTTTCATTCGTGTAATACGAGTATGTTGTCATTTTGACGACATCATGTCTTACCTTATATTATATAATCACGTGAAGTTAAGATTGTATATGTAATCAGCTCCGCGGGCCTATTATGAATCTTGGTGTACCATTCAAACAATGAGTCACTACGTCATTTTTTATCGTATTTTCGTTTTTGTTGTTACCTAACATAGTTATTTCCGAATGGGAAGCGTAAATGCACATTCAGCAATAAAAAAAAATATACAATAACTTGTTTTTCCGAAATCTGTGATAAAGAGAGCACCAATTTCAGGAGATATACAGATTAAATATGAAAAAGTTTGATTGTTGAAATTTCCCTAAAATAATTTTATGACATCATTCCGGTACGATGTCATGTAGAAACCGGTTGGATTTTCATCCTACTTCTAACTCTACTTAAAATTTAAAATCAAAGCCTAGAGCTAATGGAAATGGAACAGTAAGTTCTCTACGTTATATTGCCTTAATTTGGCAGTATTATAAACATTCTTGTAAATATAATAAACAATCAATACCATAATTACCAAAGAGTTTAAATATTTTAAAAGACAATATTAAAAAACACAAGCAATATCTTGCTTAAGCCAGAATTTCATACAGCACTGCGCAATACACATTTTAAAATACAACTCAATTATATTCAGATTACTGAATAAGTGGCGGGATTATTACAAACTGTCTGACGACTCTTTTATAATTTCCCAATGAGCGTCGATTCGGAGAAAAAATTTCTTTTTCAATACGTTTATTTCATTTTACATCGAAGCACTGAATTTTTACGTGGTTAATATTCGTATCAACGTAAAAATTCACTGCTTGAATATAGTTTTTTTTTTTGTTTCATATAACCGTATTTTTTTAGGGTTCCCAACATACGTATTTACAAAATCGGAACCCTTATAAGCTCACTCGCGTGACAGTCCGTCTGTCAGTGAAATTTCACCGAATCTACTGGACCAATTATGTTGAAAGGTACACATATCGATTCCTGTGACTCAAACGCAGAGGTGTAGCGCGAATAGATGAATTCTGTATATAGAGCACTTATGGGGGGGGGGGGGGAAGGGGGGAGATGGACAGTTGAAAAAAACTTGGGAGGTATCAAGGGACACCAGGATGGAGCAAAGTCCATTTCCATTAAATAATGAAGGAGTTGTAATTTTTTTATTATTTATTATGTACAAAAAACACTCAACAAAAATAATCGTCAAGACACTGTTCAATGCGAAATAGAAAGGCGAAAAGAAAATAACTGGCTTGCTTTCTATGAGAGAGAGAGAGAGACAAACAGAGAAACACGCGCACACCGCACGGTTTACAACTATAGCAAAAAGTGTCGTTACAACTTTTGTCTTAATTTTTTCCGTCTAGTTTCCCTTTCGCAATGAATATGATTATGGTAGCTTAAACTTACACAGTTGTTCGAACCATTACCATGAATATTATCTTCACCACACTATCGTTAAAAACTTGCAAGATCGGTTTCATTTGGATTATACAGATGTTCACAAAGTTACGGTACTTTGGACTTTCATCATTCATCGTTACCAACCCATATTCAGCTTACTTCTGAGCTCGAGTCTCGTCTCAGAATGAGATGGATTAGGCAAATATTACACCACGCTGGCCCATTGTGGATTGGCAGACTTCAAACACGTAGAGTATTAGGAAAATTGTCTTGTATGCAGGTTTCCTCAAGATATTTTTCCTTCACCGTTTGAGACACGTGATATTTAATTTCATAAAATACACACAAAGTTGGTGGTGCATACCCCGAACCGGAATTGGAGGCAGAGGTCTTATCAACTGGGCTTTCACGGCTCTCTCTTTTCTCGGTTTGGACTTTACTTTGGTAATATTAGTGAAATCGGAATAAATTTTCGATACAAACTGGTGTGGCATATGCCTCGAATTTACACAGAAAGTTGGATTGTTCAACAGATTGTCGCTTTACGAGGAAATTTAAAGTTTGAAGTGTAATATCGAGTTTTATTTTAAACGTAAATCTTGTCTACGATCGTTCGGCTATATACTATTGGAAGTAGTAAAAAACGTCATGTTATAATTTGTCTACTTTAGGAAGTCTTTAGATATAGTTTTTTTTTTTTTATTCTTTTACAAGTTAGCCTTTGACTACAATCTCACCTGATGGTAAGTGATGATGCAGTCTAAGATGGAAGCGGGCTAACTTGTTAGGAGGAGGATGAAAATCCACACCCCTTTCGGTTTCTACACGGCATCGTACCGGAACGCTAAATCGCTTGGCGGTACGTCTTTGCCGGTAGGGTGGTAACTAGCCACGGCCGAAGCCTCCCACCAGCCAGACCTGGACAAATTAAGAAAATCTCAATCTGCCCAGCCGGGGATCGAACCCAGGACCTCCGTCTTGTAAATCCACCGCGCATACTACTGCGCCACGGAGGCCGTCAAAATATAATGGCCGTTAGTGTAATGTGTACAGACATGTATTTTTTATTAGATAGTTGACAACAGCGCGTTGATGTAAAACTGAAAGAATTTTGAAACATTGTCCCTGTAGCTTGGCAACTTTGTTCGTAACACTCCCGATGGTCAGCGCGGGCCGGGGGGCGTGTAGCGATGAATGAAAAACCCACGACTGATGCACCTCACTTCCCCGCACGCACGATTTTACACCCGCGTAGTCTTTTCCCCCGTCGCCCGCATATCATGGGAGTGTCATCAACGAACTTGCCAGACTTAGTAAAATATTAACCGTCAGTTTAGATTAACAGCATACCTAGTATTTCAGTATAGATCATTCATCTGAGTTTGTTGCGGACCAAGGCACGTTTGACACCCTCGTAACTTTATTTTTTAGTTTTCGACTAATTATTATCACCATTATCTAATAATATTATTACTTGACGTTTTGAAAGTGCTTGTAAGGTAAGTCTTATTGAAATAAATGAACTTTGACTTTGACTTTGACATCATTATCAGCCTATTTTAACGGCCCATTCCCTTCTTATTTCATATCAAATTCTCAACACAAGACTCGAACCCAGGTCTTCGTGACAAACGGACCATCGATGCAAAGAATTCTTATTACATGAAGCATACAAATCTTAATCTTAAGTAGGAAGGAGAAAGAAGGAAAATGCACTTTATTGATAAAGAACATACAATGAAATAAATATAAATCTAACAAATTACATAGATGCACAATAGGCCACCGTATAAAAGTATCGGTTGAAATCTAAAAACTTAATAGAATCTCGCACTAACAATAGTTAAGTCATTTAAAGTAGAGAAAAATAGGTAGGTGCAATCAATCCGAAATCAAAATTTAGAATAGCTTAGACGCGAATAAGAAATCACTTAACTGAATGACCTAAAAGTATGTTTGTTTTCAATCTAAATTTATTTACCGGAATATCGAGTCACTGTGGGCAGAAATGATGGAGCACCGCCAGAATTTGGGGCAGCGAAAAAATATGGCTGAAACCAAAGACGTTTAACATTTCGTTTGTTAGAGATAGGAGAAAACTCATATTTCACTCAAATTGTAACGAAATTGTTGCCAATTGATTATACAATCTTTTGCAGTTTGGAACCACAGATTTAGATAAATAGTTTAGAGCTTATTATATTTCTCCAGTTTGGGACGGCCGAATCATGATACGAAAGATGAAGAAGTATTATTAAGATTTTTCCTGTTAACCGATGAAAATACAGTTCATTAGAAAAGAATCGAAGATTATAGAAATTTTCGTGCGATAATTTTATTAATCTGTCAAATTAATAAATTAAGGCTCAAATTAAACAATTAGTCAATCTTGCGTAGAACAACATATCATTTACATTGTTCTAGAAAATGTTATTCTTGCAAATAAATCACATTTCAGAATAAATGTTTATGTTTTAGTAAAATGTAATTATTATGTAGATTTTTTTTAACAACCCCTCTATTTTTTAAGTAAATCTCTTCGGCCGACACTAATGGAGTATTCCGCGCTAAATGGTTTTTGAATTGAAGCTGGTACGTCAATGGAAGTTTAGTGTAGGCATGAGTAATTTGAGACATCGTCATTTGAGAAATGTACGTGCCAATTTTGCAACTAAATTATTCGTAGTTTGTGGATTTTGTGTTAATGATGAAAAAATAAAGATGGATATCGGATGTCGTTTTATAGAATACCTACTGAAATTTCGGATTTAAAAAGAGCAGAGGTTAGAGTATCGATCCTTGGGCAACCCTGATAAATTAAGATAGTAGTTATGCAATTATTTACTGGGTATCACTTTACTTCTTATTTTAGGTAATTGCAATACCGGATATAGCTAGTTATTTTTAGTAAAGAAGTCTATTAACAGTCAAAAATGTCATATAGTCAAAAAGACGTGACGTCAGATCACTTATCTTTCTGTGTCAAACATTACTAGAATCACCACACTATATATATAATATGTTCATATAAAACTAATTATCAACAGGTGGGCCTGAAAATTAACATGGGCAAAACAAAAATAATGTGTAATGCTCATGTATCGCTCCACCCAGTTATAGTTGAGAACGCTGCACTCGAAATTGTAGATGAATACATATACCTAGGACATATGATCCAGTTAGGTAGGTCCAATTTCGAGAAAGAGGTGCACCGTTGAATCCAACTCGGCTGGGCTGCATTCGGGAAACTTCGCGACATCTTTTCGTCCGAAATTCCTCAGTGCCTGAAGACAAAAGTCTTCGAACAGTGCGTGTTGCCAGTTACCTATGGTTCCGAGACTTAGTCGCTAACTATGAGCCTCATAAGAAGGCTCAGAGTCACACAGCGGGCGATGGAACGAGCTATGTTAGGAGTATCTCTGCGTGATCGAATCAGAAATGAGGAGATCAGCAGAAGAACCAAAGTCACCGACATAGCTCAACGTTGCGAAGCTGAAGTGGCAATGGGCGGGGCACATAGTTCGAAGAGCCGATGGACGTTGGGGTCCCAAAGTGCTGGAATGGCGACCCCGCACTAGTAAGCGCAGTGTTGGCCGACCCCCACCAGAGGGACTGACGTCATCAAGCGAGTCGCAGGGATTCGCTGGATGCAGGTGGCTCAGTATCGTAATGTTTGGAAGTTACAAAAGGCCTATGTCCTGCAGTGGACGTCCATCGGCTGATATGATGATGATGATGAAAACTAATTAATTAAGAAAAAGTAATCAGCAGCTAGAATAATCAACAGTAAATAGTAACAATACCAATTAACTCCGGTTAACTAAATCAGTAATAAACTGCACATCCGGAGAAATGGAGAGAATTTAAAGTGTGAAAGGATATTAACTTTGAAAGGGTACCCACCACAGCATACTAGAAGCAGTAAACCAAATTACGTGTATATCATTTTGTTACACTAACTTTGTAATCGACCAATAACTAAATTATTTCAGTTGTTAGGAGATACTTTAATTATTTAGAAACAGAATTATTAGTTTTAAAATGTTACAAGTGTATTGTGTATATCTCGTTTATTTCAGGGTGTCCCCATTTCGATCTGATATGGTAAAGCTTTTTTACATTAATCTATAAAGCTAAAACTAGGTAGCATCTAGAATTGCTGAGATCTACGGTAATTAAAGACGTATTGTAACACGCATTGATTTGAGTAAAAGAACGAATTCAACGAAAACTAAGAAAACGTTCCTTCTATTCGAAGATAATTCAATTTAATTGTTCGTTTCCATTTAAGCCTCTGTGGATCGGTTTTACCATCTTCTGATATGTGTTTGTTATCTTATTTACAAGTTTTCTTTGTCTTGTCATTTGGCTTATAGAAAGAAAGTGAAAAACTTTTGTTTAGATTATCCTATAAGGATACAGAAGGAGATGGTTCTCGGACCAATGCGCATTTGGAACCCATAACTTTGATTTTAACTTTTCGACTTTACTTACCACCATTAAATTATGACAGAACTTAACTAACTAAATAAATGATTTTTGTTGATATTGACTTTTAATCTTGTATTTTTTACGTATTTCAAATAATATTCGCAAAAGCAACTGTACGATTTGTAACATCAATACGAATGAATTGGTGAACTGAGATTCGCCGACCACAACATGCGGTAGATAGCTTTAAAGGGGACAAAATTATCAGGGCTGCGGTGGAAGTTTTCTATTTAATTGGACTCCGGGAAATATTTTGTTCCATTTCCAAGTTTTTATACTGTGGCAGTGCAAAAGGGAAGATCGCAGAGCAGTCGTAAACTCCGTCCCATAGATGAGTTTGCCACAGACCACGGTTTAACCTTGCTCGTAAAAGTTACGACAGTGTGTCCTAAGGATGTATGGATGGCATTGTGGCATTGATTTAGCATTGTAGCAATCTTGTTAGTTTACGTTTAATACGATCATATAATTTAATGTTTTTGTTTTTTTATCGCATGACAAGCTAGCCATTGATTGTACACACACCTCATGTTAAGTGAAGATGCAGTCTAAGATGGAAGCGGTTAGGAGGAGGATGAAAATCCACACCGCTATCGGTTTCTACACATCGTACTGGAACGCTATATAGCTTAGTCTTTGTCGGTAGGGTGATAACGAGCCACGGCCAAAAACTTCAGTCGGCCCAGCCGGGGATTAAACCAAGGACCTCTACCGCGAACACCGCTGCGCCATGGAGGCAGTCAAAACCTCTGATGGTTTCTACCGGAATATTGATGTATCTATACTAATATTATGAAGCTGAAGAGTTCATTTGTTTGTTTGGTAGGACGTGCTAATCTCAGGAACTACTGGTCCGATTTATAAAATTCTGTTATCGCCGCGTTGCAACGATTTGCGGTATGGACGTTCGAGCCGTCCACATTTATTGTTGTGTAATTCTTTATGGGTTACTTGGGATATGTGACTTCAGTGGAGTGTTTGTCAACAGTCAAAGGTACCTTTAATCCTACACACAACGTTCACAAGTGCGTGACTTCACTCAAGGTCATTCTCTGCCAATCTAGGGTTTATGTTGGTGACAGTTTGATTTATTAATAATTTGTCCTGGCAAATGTTGTAAATCATAACCTTTGTTCGACATTAGTTTTCTTATTTTTGTAATTACTTTTGAGTCCGCTAAAAATTCTTTCATAGTTATATAGCCCATTTATCGAGAATGGCTATAGGCTATATACAATCCCCGTATTCCCACGGAAACGGGAACCACGCAGGTGAAACCGCGTGGCGTCAGCTAGTTTACTACAAAGTACTCAAAATAAGTACGATAAAGTCAAGCTACCCGCTAAACCATGACACTTGTCTACAACTTGCGACCGCTGCAACAATTATTCGACGACTCCTCAGCATAGACCGCAAACAGATGGAGTCGGGCGGCGGTGTATTTGTCCACTAGCGCCGCGTTTGTCGGTAGGTATATAAATAACCGGCAGCCACTCGAGCGGCATCGCCACAATGGATACCTGAGATACGCCCGCCATTGACGTCCGATCGAGTAAGATTAGTGTAACCACAAGTTTAACACTATTACGGACTATGTGAAATTAACCTTACATTGATTTTTTTTTATCGTGCCGCGTTGCAAGAACCAGCTCATGACTAAGGGCCCTGTATGGGTTTGAAACTAACCGGGCATACTCCGACCTAATATCACGTGAGTTATAGCCGTGTTTCAATTGAAAATCCTTAGGTGTCCGAATATAACTTTAAAGCATGTGGTTTCATTTTTAACCTAAATAAATACCTATAAATACTAAGGATCTAAATTTAAATATACCTGTGTACCTAGTATCAGTTTTTAATGTTTTCATACTGTGACGATCGCGTAACCGTAAATGCGAATTTGTAAGGAAATTAAACAGTTGTACAGATGGCACTAGATGGCGCTGTTTCAATTCCTTAATAATTGGTACCACAATGGTATTCGTTTACTTATTTTTTTTCCAACTGCAACTCAATCAATTTCGATAACAATATAAAAAAAGTAGTCACTATATAATAAAAAAGTAATAACCTAACCTTACCCAACCTAACCTGTCATATTTTTTGACATTTGACCGATTGTCTTGAACTTCTTACTTTTGTGCTCTGTCATTATGCTCTTTCATTCGATATCTCACTTGGATATATGTATAGTATTTGAAGAGATTTGATTATGCAAATCCAATGACACACATCACAGGTACACACAGTGGTCAAACTTATAATACTGCTCGTTTTTCTTAAGGGGTTTAAATAACTATTCACGAACAATTAATATAATTCAGTGTCCAAGCAACCGGTGGTCAGGGCTCTGACCACAGGTTGCTTGGGCATTCAAATGTCCCGCAGCGGAAGTTCTTTTTTGTTTAGAATTAAAAAAAAAAAATAAACAAATGAATGAGAGAAAAAAAATATAATTCAACAAAAACGTCTTACTGTACATAATTTTTTTTCTTATTCTTTACAACTTAGCCCTTGACTACAATTTCACCTGATTTGAATTGGTGACTACAGCTCTAATAAGGCCCAAGCTTAAACAAAATAAAAACCTTATGGGCACCCTAGTTTCAAATAACGCTTACAATTTCTCGGCCTGAAATCTCTGCAAGAATTCGTCGCCACAGACGCAACCGGGAAGGATATGCGCTATCGCATAACATCGTTCATCGCATATTTTATGCTTTAATACGAGATAACTTGACCTGGTTTCACTCCAATTGCCTGTTAGATAGTTTGTAGACGCAACAGGTAATATTCTAACAGTGTTAAAAATAATAATGCAAACACGTCGTAATACTGCGACTAAATGAAAGTAAGACAATTAGCCACTTTTGTCCTCCTCAGTTTCGGCACAACTATAGTATAAAATCTTTGCCCCAAGTTAAATTCTGGACATGGACTACTTTTGGACAAAAACGTAGATCGTGTTTCTTGCAAAAGACTTGTTTTTCCGCAAACATTCAATTTTAGATTTAACGAGCAAGCCGCATCCATACTAACCCACTGAGTGCCTTAGTGCCTGTAAACGTTTTAAAGTGCCTAGGATGTGTCAATATGCGACCGTAAATCAAGATGACCAACGCTTGGGTGGTATATTAGCCAAGCGTTCACAATATATCACTTGCCCATAATGAAATGGTTGTTTTAATACATAAATGAACAACAGACAGATGGTAGAGGTTAAAACCTATTTTTTGTTTTTATTATCTAAAACACAGCCCTTGACAACAACAATCTCACCTGATGGTAAGTGACGATACAATCTAGGATAGGTTTCTACACGACATCGTATCGGAACGCTAAATCGCTTGGCGGTATGTCTTTGTCGGTAGGGTGGTACCTAGCCACGGCCGATGCCTTCCACCGGCCAGGCGTGGATCAATTAAGAAAACCTCAATCGGCCAAACCGGGGATCGAACCCAGGACTTCCGTCTTGTAAATCCACCGCGCATACCACTGCACCACGGAGGCCGTTAATGTAAATATAGAGTGAGCCTGGAAGGGCTAGATCTTCGTGATAGATACTGAAAGTTTGTCAGCCCAACCTTCTACTCGTACTATAGGTAAGTAAGGCATGCGTCCATAAAATTCTCTATAAACTCGTACCTTAGCACAATCACACTCTGTGCCTGTGTATTATCTATGGAATGTATGAAATCGAAAAACGTGACAGACTTGAAAAAAGTGAATGAAAGATTTTATTACAGAATATTTGCTAGTTTTGTTAAATATAACCAAAATAACGATTTCCGTCCAATTAGTCGTTAAACGGTACTATAATAATAAAAAAGCGGGCTAGAACTGCCCCTGCATTCTGTTCTGTTCTGTTCTGTTAAGTTCAGCGCTTTTGGCGAAAAGTTCGTCTATGAGTATATTATAGTAGAATACGGATCAGGGTCACCTAAAGTTACAGCGCTGCAACATCGTCCGTTTCCATGGCAACATCGTTGTAGTGAAATTTTAATTTGTTCGTGCTATAAACATAAAGTTCAAATTCGAATAAGACGTATAATAGGCGAAAAGTTCGTCGAGCGGAAAAGTGTAAAATAGCGGAATCGCACCTATGAACATGGTCTTTATGAGATGAACGCAGCAGAAAACTGATATATTTTGCATTCGTCTATAAAAACAGTTACATACGGTAATGTCGAGGACTGGAGGAGCCAGGTAAATCTAATTCATATATCCGTTCAGAGATACGTGTTTGTATTATTCACATGCGTTTCTGGATCTATATTTATTGTAACCTACTTACTTAGTGCCTAAACATGTTGTAAAGCGTAAACACTGGAAGGCAATACGTGTCAATGTGGCTCGTAAATCAAGATGGCGTCCGATTGGGTGTTGCATGCCATGTGTTCATACAATATATCACTCCGCTAGTAATTTTGCTCGTCATATACTGTGACTTGGACTGTATTGAGCTTAAGCTATTCTAGGCTTTGTAATGTCTAAACATTGGGGTTCAATTCATTCCCAATTTTTTTCCCAATCCCAATTCATTCCCAAAATTTCATGGAAAGATGATCATAACTACATCTAAATATATAAAAGCGCTTTTATATATTTAGATGTAGTACATCCCATATTCGGCTCACTGCTGAGCTCCAGTCTCCTCTCAGAATGAGAGGGGTCCGGCCTTAGTCCACCACGCTGGCCCAATGCTGATTGGCAGACTTCACACACGCAGAGAATTAAGAAAAGTCTCTGGTATGCAGGTTTCCTCACGATATTTTCCTTCACCGTTTGAAATAGTGATCACTGGGCTATCACTGCTTTATGATGAGTGTGATGATGAGTAAATAATACTAAAAAAAGAAAAAAGTTTTTACCAAGGACCATTTCTTTACAAGAAAGTGAAAAATAATTTATTGACGATCCAAAATGAACTCTATAAATGACATTACTTTATCATTTGTAATCAAAATGACATTTTGAACTATAATGAAGTTACTGTATAATCGCTTGGATGCGTTAAGTAGGTATAACGTCAATGCAAACTTATAAATCATGATGACTTCCCCCTGGGTGTTGCATGCCGTATGCTTGAATAATACATCACTCGGACACAACAGGCGATTATTTGATTAATAGTCATTTGGAAGTCTGTCACGTCATGGCTCTGATCATGTCAAGTCTCAAGCTTCTAATAGAAAAGCTTATGCGTGGAATGAAATTTTAAATCTTCTTATAGGTAGGCGTCCACAGATCCGCATCGTACATACGCTTCGCATCAAAATGATTGCAGATTATTTGTTTAGAAAGGCATAGATCGCTTGTTTATCATCATACGGATTAGTGTAATGTTATAAAAAACTAGCGGACGCCCGTGACTCCGTTCACGTGTAATTCTGTTTATGAAAAACCCTGCGGGAACGGTGTTTTTTTCCGGGATAAAAAGTAGCATGTGTGATAATCCAGAGTACGAGTAAAATCTCCATTCCAAATTTCAGCCAAATCGGTTTGCAAGCCGCAGCGTAAAGGAGGAACAACCCCGTTTGACAGCCGCGTGGCGCAGTGGGTAATGACCCTGATTTCTGCATCCACGGCCGTGGGTTCGATTCCCACAACTGGTAAATATTTGTGTGATGAGCATGGGTGTTTTCCAGTGTCTGTGTGTATTTATACATTATATAAGTATTTATATGTAGTATATAATTGTATATTAATATTATAATATCAACTATCTTAGCACCCATAACACAAGCTACTCTGTATGCTTACTTTGGGGCTAGATAGTGATGTGTATTGTTTAAGTATATTTATTTATTAAAAAAAAAAAAACAAACATACTTACACATCCACACACACAGACTTCTGTATTTATAACAATAGTGTGATTAATATACTTCTTCAACCTCATGTTAAGATAGTCGTTAAGATAGATATTAGTAGGTAGATAGATGTAAGAAAAAAAGAAGATTTACTATCATAGAGACCGAAAAACGTATTTTATCCAAAGACAAATTAAATGTCACAACAAATAGATCGGTAATATGCATTATAGTAATAAAAGATACCAATTTCCCTGAACTCGGGAGCGCTAAGAGGGATCGGACATTATAAGAATAATACATTACCTACTTTATGTTTCTCGTGTTGTTCTTAATGTTCCAATCAATCTCTTTCGATAAGATTTCGGTACCTAAGAGCGGCAATAAATAATCACCGTAATTATTATTGAACGGCGTCTGTTCATGACTCATCCTCATAACGTATGATCATATTCATTGCAAATTTAATCAATAATACAATTGGTCTTTATTGCATAAAATATCTGAAAATCACTGAAGGTTTTGATAATGAAATAAATCCTAACCAATGTTATAAATACAAATAAAAGTCTGTTTCTTTGTTACGGCTTTTACGACTGTATCGATTTTTATAATTCTTGCACCAATGTAAAGTTACATTATCAGCTAGTAATATATCCGTATTTCTACGGGAACGGGAATAACGCGGACAAAACTGCGAAGCGTCTGCTAGTAACTAATAATATTAATTACCCGACTGCAAAAGTAATGCAATAAACATAACGAAACAAGATTAACCCAAACAAAAAATAACATAAACAAGGTAAACTTTATTTCGGTAAAATAGGCAATATTATTATTGACCAGAAAACCCGCATTGAGTTTAGTGGCGCAACCCATTTGTATTCCTAAACTCAAACAAAAATTTAATGCCCTAAAATAGTTGTTCTCATGTATCGTACGAGATACAACAAATAGTTTTAACATTGATTTACCTTTCATGTAAGCTTTTCTAATAAATGAACAAATATAGTATTCTAAAATGCCCTAAAATAGTTGTTCTCATGTATCGTACGAGATACAACAAGCTGAGAATGATGGATGTAAAGTAACTCAATTACTTGCACTGACAAGTTTGCTACTTGGTTGGAATACAAAAAAAATAGTTTTAACATTGATTTACTTTTCATGTAAGCTGTTCTAATAAATGAACAAATATGGTATTCTAAAATGACCTAAAATAGTTGTTCTCATGTATCGTACGAGATACAACAAGCTGAGAATGATGGATGTAAAGTAACCCAATTACTTGCACTGACAAGTTTGCTACTTGGTTGGAATACAAAAAAAAACACGTAGTTTTAAAATTGATTTACCTTTCATGTAAGCTTTTCTAATAAATGAACAAATATAGTATTCTAAAATGCCCTAAAATAGTTGTTCTCATGTATCGTACGAGATACAACAAGCTGAGAATGATGGATGTAAAGTAACTCAATTACTTGCACTGACATTTGCACTAACGCGCGCGTTCCACTGGCGCTCCATCAACGTAAATACGCGTCGCCGTCAGCACGGTACAAGTTTCAGGAAACACATGCACCATATTCACAGGATATACTGAGACTTGTTCCTACGAATGCCGAATGAATAGAGAGTGACGGAGGTAGAGCAAGAAATCAGAAAGGAGAAGATAAAGGTATATACGTAAGTAAGTTAAACGATTATTCTTAAGCTCGTGGAGTTTTTGACTTCTAAATTATTTATTATTCAATAAATAAATAATATTTACCATATTGGCTAAATTATATCGAGACTTACTAACTGTTATCGCAGTACCTGCGTAGTTGGAGAGAGAGCAAGGAATAAAAAAAATAGTTTCATACGAGAGAAACCAAAGCAAAGTTGTAAATGCGTTGTAGAATTTAGATCTTTAGGAAAAATATAGAAACTTAGCAAAATGGTAAAATAAGCATAAAGCGTAATATTTGGCTCTTTTTGCTCGTGTTAAGTGGATTGTGATTATATTTCAAGATCCTAACATTTTCATAGTCCGCTACCCTGACTTAGACTATGTAATTGTCGATTTCTTTTCCTATCAAAAAAATATCTATATCAGTTTGAAGTTAGAGTCACCTCTATGTCTTGGACACCTTTTAAACTGTCCCGGGTATTAGCAATAACAGATAGACATAGACAGAGTCAATACAATTATTACCTTAAACGCACCAAGCCAAATCAGTTATATATAAAACATGAAAATGGTTTTCACCTATGTGCGTTATATTATTTAAAACTATCTGACTGATGCATCCCACACCGGTTTTACTTTAAAGGCAATTATGAGAAATTGTTTTTAGAATTCGTTTTTGAGTTTTACTACACCGCCAGCTAAAAAATATTGATAGAATGTCCCCAGTACATTCAGCCTCATGGTGTTCCTAATTATGGGTCAACGCTAACTAGTAATAAATCATTTTCAATTTCGGCCGAGTTACGCAGCCGTATATCACCAGATGTGTACATGCGTAATTTTCTTGAGGCGTGTTTTCTGCAGATGAAACATATTTACTACCGTACATAAAACTGTATCAGTCTATCTGTGAGTTAGATAGATAACATATAAGATAGAATATTTTACATTAAACGTATTTAAGCGAACATTTCTTGTGAATTAGTGGCTGCATTTTGCATATAGTTTAATTATGTTTTTTTTTTGCGAAACATCAATATAATGCAATATAAATGAATTTTTATATAGTCAATTAATATTAATTGACGGCCTCCGTGGCGCAGTGGTATGCGCGGTGGATTTACAAAACGGAGGGCCTGGGTTCGATCCCTGGCTGGGCCGATTGAGATTTTCTTGATTGGTCCAGGTCTGGCTGGTGGGAGGCTTCGGCCATGGCTAGTACCACCCTACCGATAAAGACGTACCGCCAAGCGATTTAGCGTTCCAGTACGATGTCGTGTAGAATCCGAAAAGGGGTGTGGATTTTCATCCTCGCCCTAACAAGTTAGTCCGCTTCCATCTTAGACTGCATCATCACTTAACATCAGGTGAGATTGTAGTCAAGGACTAACTTGTAAAAAAAAAAAAATTGACTATTTAATGAACTCGACGCCTCTCCAATTTAAATGATTTATTGTTTCATTTTGAAAATATAAAGTTTTTATTTAACGGGTTTGATGTTTATAAAAGGTATCCTTTATATACTTTAAAAATTTAAAATTAAAAATAGACGTATTTTTAAAGTTCAAGTTAAAAACTCTGGCGTAGCAGATTTATAAGGTGTTAGTTACGATACCGTAGCACTTCTACCAGCACCTTAGTAACACTGCTACGCTTATTGTGGAAACTACTACAGATGGAGAAATATAAATATTATTTCATACCGCCTATAATAACATACTGCCTTAAGATATGTTACTTTGGAATTATCTCCCCTTAGTCGGAGCTAAAGGTGGACTCACATTAGACACGCAACGAACGCACCATCAGTTATATGTGATACGAGCACACGCTATATGTATAGCGAGCGAAATAGAAGTTGGAAATCTAAGCAGCATAATGCTGGAGACGAAGGAGTAATGGGAAGCCATAAGATTTTATCTAGAAGGAATAATAAAGTGTAAAGAGAAGGACGAAAGAGAAAGAAATAGAGCTCCGACCTACCACCAACACCCCTGTCTATGAGTTCGGTGATACATACACAGGGGTGTTGGTGGTAGGTCGAATTGGCAGGAACAACAACGCCTTGGGGTCAGGAGGGGCTTTTTTTAGCCGGTAGGAGTCCGGCACTATCCGGTTCAGGATGTCCAGGAGGACACAAAAAAACATGCTGTATGTGGTACATGCAACTGTAAACCTAAAAAATACAGATTTTCATCATTTTATGAAACCTGGAGGTGTGCAAGCTAATGCTCCTACCATAGATTAGTACTGTACAGTAGGAAACTGTGGAGTTTGGAACGTGGTGGTGGTAGGGCATTTTTTTATGTAGTTATAGGCTTACGCTTGACCATAATTAAGTCTGTTGGAAAGCAATGATGAGGTCTAAGATGAAGCGCGCTTGCCGCTATTTATATTTTATAACTAGCGGACGCCCGCGACTTCGTCCGCGTGTAAATCGATATAAACTTTCAACCCCTATTTCATCCCCTCACGGGTTTCATCCCCACAACGCTAGAACAAATGTTTAATTATGTCTTATCAAGTGCTTTAATATAAAGTTTCTTGGTTTTATCTTTTAAAATTAAGAAATCCCATACAAACTTTCAACCTCTATTTCAACCTCTTCATCCCTTTTTTCGCCATAAAAGGTAGTCTATGTCCTTTCTCAGGGTCTAAAGATTGTCTGTGCTAAATTTCATCAAAATCGGTTGAGAGGTTTAAGCGGGAAAGCGTAACAGACAGACAGACAGAGTTACTTTCGCATCTATAATATTATTAGGGATTAAT
This sequence comes from Bicyclus anynana, assembly GCF_947172395.1. Taxonomy (NCBI): domain Eukaryota; kingdom Metazoa; phylum Arthropoda; class Insecta; order Lepidoptera; family Nymphalidae; genus Bicyclus; species Bicyclus anynana. The sequence goes on along the minus strand of NC_069085.1, from coordinate 16,692,233 downwards.
AACGTATCGATTAATCTAATTTCGCCCTATTAACGCCTAAACTTAATTAAACTTTTCATTGTAAACTATTAACTATTATTAGTAAAGATAAAAGCGAATTCATAAATTTCACATTTTAGCAAAGAAATACAAGTTATCTTCCTTACAGAATATTTCTATTACTGAAAAAGTGACTCGCATCGGTCCTTTAATAAACGATCAGATTATGGAGACGATAAAAGAGAAAATTACAAGTCGCCCGAGACGGTCCTATACAAACAGGAGAAATCCATCTTCATTTAAGCGGCGACCATGTTGAATTCATAATAAATTTTTCAGGTTATTTTAATAGTCACCCCAAATTGAGGTAAATTGAGGGAGTCGATTCGCCAGAAGGGAGCAATAATTTAGAATCTTCTGATTATACGAATTGACTTTCTTGTCGCACTGTTATTTTTAAATTAACTAAAATGGAAATGTTGTATTTTTATGACTATTTCTGTGTTTATCCACATTGAGGGGTAAAATGTAAGTTTAAAAATATATATTCGAAATCACAAACGTCAATCACAGCTGTCATTAATTTTACATTCCTATTATGATTCAGCTACTCATTATTGTTGAAGAATGTATGTGTATGGTACATGATGAGACTTATAATAATAGTGGAATCACACCCCAGGTCAGGTTCGTTACAATGGCAACTTCTTCGTTAGTGATATTATTTTAATTTTGGCATCCTATAAACAACGAATAGGCGAAGAGTTCGTTGACGAGTGTAAAATAGCGGAATCGCGACGAACCAGTTACTGGAGGCGTCGTAGTCAACAGCTCGAAGTCGTTTAAATGTTAAAGGATCGGAAAGGAAGTATCAAGGCTGTCTCACCCGTTTTGACGACTTTTCTAGTAATATATTGCATATATGAGAACGAAAGTGAGTAACGGCTTGAAACGAATCTTTTGTACGGTGTAGCAATGTTAAAATACAAGAATATTCTTTGATATTTGGAAATTAAGTTGAGCCTTGAGTCGTATAGGATTCTCAACATCGAAGTGTTTGGAAGTCCTTACCACAGTCTGGTATTAATGACGATAGCAATAAAATAATTAAATAGTTAATCTTTGACAACGAAAACTAAGAGAAATATAAAAATCAAATCATAATTCACAGATAAGACAATGTTTTGAACAATTCTAGTAGGTACATGCGTAATTGGCTACATGACAAAATGATCCGAAAATTCGTTATGAATCAAATAAGGGCGCCGCTAACGCCAAAATGAAAATGATCATTCATCCCCTGTTTGCATAGGACCCGCCCAAACGATTTGTGATTTTCTTTTTGTCGCCGCCTCATGCCCTTATACTTCATTCCAGTATAGAGGACATGAACTTAAATCACCATCTACATTCATATGACGTGCTGAACAGAAAATATAAATGTAACGTAATAAACAAATATATTAGTAGCGTGTATTGTATTTTATTTTAGTGCTAGTTGAAATAGTAAGTAGTAGTGCTCGCCCAGAAACAATTACTGTTGCATTGTGTCAGTAAAGTTAGAAAAAAAATAGATTGATAAATAGCCCCAGCTAGAACTACTACTAACGTTCAAAGTCAAGAACTTTATATTTCGAATATCCACAAAATGCGTCCTGAGTAATTGCATAAGTTTTAATTGTCCATATTGTACACTAAAGATTTAAATATAAAACAAATTAAATAGGTACCTATCCTTATTTGAAATATAAAAGCAAATAATACTAGTAATTAATTAGGAGTGACAAATATAATCGTCAATGAGATAAGGAATTCTAAACACTGTGTGCAGCATAGACTACTTGAAAATAATTGAACCCATTATACTCAATATGTCGGTTGTAGAAAGACAAACAAAGTACCAGTAAAAGTGATACGAGTACACATTGTTTGGAAGTTTCTCATCCGTAAAAATACGAGCACACAGAACATTTTCATCCAAATTTCCATATTACTCACCCTAAAACAATTTGCTGGAACAATGACAGTAAGAGCAGACAAAGTATCATCATACCTCCGCCCTGCTCTGATTTACGATCACACACTTTAATCTGCGGTAGGGAGAAGGTAAACGGGAATAAAGAGGGTATACTGATAACAATTGCTGCACAAAATGTTGAAAACAATTAATAGATAAATAAAAATAAAGTAAAAACAAAAGCTTTCGAATCTCCAGGATCAAATAAGCTATTTCTAAGATAAGTATGTACCCGTGTTTTGAATAACAAACCACTATATTTTTAATTACAAGCAAGTTGTTTATATGTTTCTAAAAATTGTTGTATGTTCTTTCCGCATAATGTATAACCGAGAGTCATTACACTTACGGGATAAAACGGACATTCTCCTGATTTCTTTTGCAATTGTGGGGTACTTCCGGTAATATTTACAATTATTTCACAAATTAAGTAATCTTATCTATCTAGAGTAAAATAGGTTACAACGTTAAAAACATATAGAACCTCTTCAAATACTTATTCATGGAAAATTTAATCTTTATAAAAAGTAGAGAAATAGAGAAGATACAATTACTAAAAAATCAAAATGAAAATATAGTCTAAGAAAAACAAACCGACATTCTACCGTAGATTTATGACCAATGAAAAATTAGAGTCTAAAAAGTTCAGAGTGAAAAAAATTAGACAATATAAGGGAGATCAAGTGAAGTGTCATCACTCTGAGCCCGTTCTAGATTTACGATCACCTATCCTTTTCACGGTACACGAAACGGTTTACGGTTATGAGGCGGTTAAAACAACCATTACGGCGAACGTACGACACAATTCGATGGAGGAAAATTTTCTCATGCCGGAATAACTCGTACAATAATGACTTTTATATGCAAGAACATATACGAACTAACTTATGGTATTTGACGGACGGAATACTTATTTCAGGATAAAGTAGATGAGATTTAGTTAATTATACAATAGTTATATCATTTAATATAAAGCTAACGCCATTGTAAGCCATTTGCTTTTCTTTTAAAACCAAAATATAGTCTTGATTTTAAAAACATATTAGATCACATTGTCATAGATGTTTTTGTATAAAATCACGATTAAGTAACAATCATGGTCTATGATCATGTCTATGAATAGAATAAATTCCATACAATCTAATTAAATACAATCTAATAAAATACAAAATATATTCTTATATTAATATTTAATAGTCTTATAGTGTACAACAATCAAAATTTGGGATATCGTTTTTAACATAAACCAATTTAATTGTGGGGCCTAATTTATACAAAAGGAATAACGGTGGCCCAAATAACTCCCCTAGATATCCCCTAGTCTAGATTTTAAAATAAAAAATAAAGCAAAACAAACACGAATAAGAAGCAAATAATATAGTCATTGCACAGCAAGAACAATGCAAGTGAACGATAATAAGAACTTGATAACAATACAACCAATTCCCCGCTCACTGCAAGGCGCGGACACAAATCATGTTGCCTTATTTTCTTGGGTGCTGGTAATATTTTGCAAAGGATTACAAGAAAAAGGCTGCAATCTTCTTTCTATTAACAATGGCGAGGGAAATGGGAAACTGGACAACTATAGTTGAATCTACCGCAGTAAATAAAAGGGTCAAGAAAAATGTTTATTGACACGGTAACTAAGTTAATTTCGATAGAAAACTTGGAATTAAAAAAAATATAGTAGCTTTACATAAATTGACCGATTTTCATGTAACAGTACAGTTTTATAATGTACACATACAATCTTTTATTTGATACCTAATCTATTCGAGTGAAATTGAAAATGTTTGATTTCCCATCCCCACTTTCAGCCCCATATATTGTACTGACTGAACCAATTTTGGTGAAAACAAAGTTTCCAAATAACAAAAAAAACCTACGCCGCCACCTACAGACACAAACTTCAATTTTTTTTATACTTCAAAGACCCCATTTTGCCCCCTGACCCCTAAAGGGTTAAAAAAAAACTGTAAGTAAAAGGTATAGTTAAAGACCGGATCTAGTGATTAATTAATTACAAATGAAAATGCGTGACTATATGGAAATGTATTCCAATCCTAATTATATATAATAGAATATTTTCAATGTGCGTGCTAAGGAATTAAATTTAACACAGAATAATATTAAATTGCTTTTAGGCCATTATTTGAATTGGAAATGTTAAAACACGCTTACAAGCCTTTTAAGTATTCCAAATTGAAACAAAAGTGTACAATCTAAAAATAAATTAAGCCGAAAAGGTTTTCAATAAAAGTTTCCTTTATTCCAAAAATTAAACTTACTTTGCTTGTGTTTTACGATAATTGTTTAGAAGTTATTCGTCAATATATTCAAATATAATTTTTAATTATTAGCTACAAATACTCGTAATTTTATTCTTGTGGATAGTCGTTTATACCTTCTACAGATTAAGTTATACCTACTTATATTAAATCGGCTTTGAATGAAGTGAAAAATGAGGCAAGAGATCTCAAAATAAGTATTTAGTGGATGGAGGAGTGAAGGATAGATAACCTTCTGATTCCTTTGTTTATCAGACCACAAACATCCTGTATAGCATCAGCTAAGTATATCACAGTGGGTGTATAATGTATATATATACATATATACACTTTTTGGCTATTTAGTTAAATGAGTATTTTTCTGTTTTTGAAGTCGGTTGTTTTTTTTTTTATTTTCTTAGCTTTCAAAACGGGACCAACAGCGAAGATAAATAAAAGCCTGCAAAAATCAATTTCAATGTGTAAGTGTTTACTGGATTCTCCAAGTCCGCATTCATTGTTACAATTTTGCTTTTGCGAAATGAAAATTGAAATACAAGGCGGATACAATGTACTTGATCGCTCTTAAGCCTCTTTAAGCGATTTATACAGATTGGATTTAAAAGTGAGCGAAATTTAATTTCGAAACAATTTCAATAAATAATTAAAAGGATTTAAAAGTGAAGTAATTGGTGGACATTGTGTGAGAACATGGAATTTTGAAGATAAGTATTATTTATGTGTTTGTTTTTATACAAGGAACTTAAACTAACTAATCCCTATAACTATACAAATCATGCCCACGAATGGTGGCAAGAATACCTACTGGCTGCATTTCCGCGCTGGACAGCCTGGCTGATCCTTTGCGCAAAAAATGAGCCAGCCCTTCTGTCACCAGTCGAGGCAACTAACCGCGGTGAAAATATAATTGGAAGGAATTTTTGACACTGTATTTTTTTATTTAAATTTAAAGAAATTATCCCACTTTGTCATATGACAAAGTATGAGTAGCTAGAAATGTACTAAGTTAGTTATTTTTCACCTGCTATAAATTATTGTCAATTTTTGAATAACTTACAGTTTTCTAACATACACATAAACCTCTTTTTTTAAGTAGTCGCTCTTACCTACCATATCTACTAAACGGCTGACCTGATTTTGATGAAACATAACTGAAAACCATCGCTGGAAAACCAGTTCTCAAATAAAGAAAACCGCATCATAACCTGTTTACCGATTTAAGAGATGCCACAGAGTAACACTTTTATAGGGGGCAAACTCATAAAAACCCCTGTTTTGCATCTGATGTTAAAATATATAATGTACTGGAGATTCAAAATGAGCACAGTATTGATATAAATATAAATAATATTACTTTGACTTGAAGGTACTTAAACAAAGAAAATTGTATTTCAAAAGAAATAGAATTTTCTTGATAGATTAATAAATAGATTTTTCTTTTTCTCAAGGCATCTCTTGAAGACTTGAAGGTACTTAAACAAAGAAAATTATATTTCAAAAGGATACAAAACTTTCAGGTCCATTACTCTAACAAGTTAGTCTATTAACTGACCGCATTTGTAGAAAGTAATCATTCAGAGACACACGAAACATTTTATCAAAATCAATAAAGCCATACTGATAACACGTTTCACACTCTGCAATTGATATTTATATAGAAAACAAATGGTTATGTCAGCAATTTCGTAGTATATTAAAATTATTTTAACTGACATGTTATATTTATTCCACAAATTGAATCAGCCATTAAAATCGGCTTCACCGAAATTCAGCGTCATACCAATATTCATTATTTTTATCTTCCTCCCTCCCCTTTCACGGGTCATTGATTCCGCGAGCGGGGTCCTATCGAGTAAGCGAAAATAAAAAAATGGAAGGGTTCCGTAAATATTTAGACAAGTGTTCACGTAATTTGTGATAAGGGTAGGGGTTTAAATACTTATAAAATTAGTTAACATTACTTATTCTATTTCAAAAATGCGGTTCGTCGATTCATTCATTCGATGTTATTTTGGTCCTGTAGTTACTGTTGCCAGTGATGACCTATGGATCCGAGACTTGGTCGCTAACTATGGGCCTCAGAGTCAAACAGCGAGCGATGGAACGAGCTATGTTATTAGTATCTCTGCGTGATCGAATCAGAAATGAGGAGATCCGCAGAAGAACCAAAGTCACCGACATAGCTCAACGAGTTGCGAAGACGAAGTGGCAATGGGCTACTAGTTAGCCTATTCGTCTACGGAACCTGCTAATAACATTTCTTCCAAAAACATGCCTGTTTTTACTGCGAAATACATGAATTTTCAACAAAACCACTTCCAAATTTGTGGAATAATTTAGAAATTATGATGGAATAAAGAATCCAATACACCGGATCTTTTGAACAGAATACCATGTTATTTTTGAGTGATCTGGATATGGGAGCCGAGATAGCCCGTGCCTCCGATTCCGGAGGGTGCAGGTTCGAATCCGATCCAGGGCATGCACCTCCAACTTTTCAGTTGTGTGCATTTTAAAAAATTAAATATCACGTGTTTCAAATAGTGAAGGAAAACATCGTGAGGAAACCTTTCTTAATTTTCTTAATTCTCTCTGTGTGTGAAGTCTGCCAATACGTTCAGCTTGGTGGACTATTGGCCTAACCCCTCTCATTCTGAGAGGAGACTTGAGCTCAGCAGTGAGCCGAATATGGAGTGATAATGATGAATGATGATGGATATATTTTATCCCCATATTCTCACTGTAACTACGCGAGTAAAACTGCGGGGCGACAGCTAGTAGCAATAATAAACCGTAGCGAAACTGCGATCTAAAATAACTCGCTTCCATAAAATAACTTTGTTATATTATTTCGATTCTCTTTATGCGCGGTAATTAAAAGTTAGTTTGACTATTAGCCCGGTTTTAATCGTTGTATGGAAAACGTTATTACCGACTGTATTATTAACTAATATTATATTAACAACTTTATTATACGTATAAGATTCGGTTTACTGGCTAAAATATAGGACGGATGTGAAATTAGTTCGTAGCAAAGTACTGTTTACTGGCCTTAGCTGTACAGAAGCGAATTATGAAAACTGAGAAATTGGTAAGTTCAAACAAAAAATACAAATTAAAATATAATGTTCATTAAATACATATTTATACATTTTAAATATATGTGTTAAATCTGTACTAATATTATAAAGCTGAAGAGTTTGTTTATTTGGTTGAACGCACTAATCTCTGGACCTACTGGTCCGATTTAAAAAATTCTTTTAGTATTACATAGCCTATTTACCAAGGAAGGCTATAGGCTATATATTATTCCCGTATTCCTACGGAAACGGGAACCACACGGGTGAAACGGCGTCAGTTAGTAGTAGAATATTATGACACATCAACTCTGTTCTCAACATTATGGTGAAATTCGTTTAGTGCAAACGTTAATACGAGCTATGTTAGGAGTATCTCTGCGTGATCGAATCAGAAATGAGGAGATCCGCAGAAGAACCAAAGTCACCGACATAGCTGAACGAGTTGCGAAGCTGAAGTGACAATGGGCGGGGCACATAGTTCGAATAGCCGATAGACATTGGGGTCCAAAGTGCTGGAATGGAGACCTCGCGCAAGAAAGCGCAGTGTACCAGCAACCTCCCACCAGGTGGACTGACGACATCAAGCGAGTCGCAGGGATTCGCTGGATGCAGGTGGCTCAGTATCGTGATGTTTGGAAGTCCCTACAAAAGGCCTATGTCCTGGTAGTGAACGTCCATCGGCTGATATGATGATGATAATGACCATCGTGTACCTTATGTATGTTTAGTCTCTTCTGGACACTCATAATCATATCCTACATGATAGATGAATTTACAAAAAAATACCTGAAAATATTCTTTATTTCTTCCTAAGTATTAAGCCGAGGTTTGCAAGAAAGTTGAAAATTAATTGTTGATTGTCAACTAAAACTTGATCGTATTTGAAATAAATATAGGCACTTCATATTATTAAATAATATTATAAAAATGAGCCGTGATAGCCCAGTGGATATGAGCTCTGCCTCCAATTCCGCGGGGCGTAGGTTCGAATCCGGTCCGGGGCATGCACCTCCAACTTTTCAGTTGTGTGCATTTTAAGAAATTAAATATCACGTGTCTCAAACAGTGAAGGAAAACATCGTGAGGAAACCTGCACACCAGAGAATTTTCTTAATTCTCTGCGTGTGTGAAGTCTTCCGATCCGCATTGGGCCAGCGTGGTAGATTAATGGCCTAACCCCTCTCATTCTGAGAGGAGACTCGAGCTCAGCAGTGAGCCGAATATGGGTTGATAATGATGATGACTATAAAGTAGATAAATTTAGTTACATCATATAACTAAAATAAAAACTGATAAATAAATCCATGCATAGCTTATACGAGACACATTCGCAATACGCATATATTTACGTGGGTTTTATATTTACGTAGGTTCACGTAAATATTTGTCCGCGCGAATCCTGGAACGCAATGCGAAAATACGGAACCACGGGGGACAGCAAATTATTTATTACTTTGGCGTCTGTATTTGTCCATATATGTTATGATATTTATCTAACAGCGACTGTCTTTGAAAATTAAGGGACAGTCCCGCTAAGATAAAATAATATTATGTCGTATTTACGCATTATAAATAGTTATTTGTAAGCGAAACATTAGTGGCTCTCTCTATTTAATAATGTCCACCAAGGTCTACAGAAATTATATTATGTATCACTAGAGGACGCCCACAACTTTGTTTACGTGAAATTCAGTATTCAACACAATTTATAGGTTTTTCTGGAATAAAGAATAACCTTTATTTATGTTGATCATTAATAATGTTCTAATGAAAGTCTAAAGTAATAAATTTAGAGAATTTGGGGTCCCAAAGTGCTGCAACGGCGACCCCGCACTAGTTAACGTGTTGGTCGATCCCCACCAGATGGACTGACGACATCACGCGAGTCGCAGGGATTCGCTGGATGCAGGTGGCTCAGTATCGTGATTTTTGGAAGTCCCTACATAAGGCCTATGTCCTGCAATGGACATCCATCGGCTGATGTCATGATGATGATGATGATGAAATTCAGAGGCAGGCAAAATTTAAAAAAAAGTTTGTTTTGGTTTTGTTATCGTAAATACCTTTGCCCTTGCAAGCACTTAAGGAATTACAGTTATTTTGAAACTACACATATATACACTTAATGATTTTATACTACAGACATGTTACGTGTCTACAAAATCAGCGCAAAAAGTGAGCTAGCAGCTAGTACATCCACTGAGCGCACACATGCACAATTTCTTGTTTAATTCCATTATTTATATATGTATATACAGTTTATTAAGTTCCTGAACATACGACTCGACATTGTATACAATATTTAAGTACTAGGTATTTGTTGAAATAAACTTAGTTGTTTACTATGCGACTCAATGAAATTAAGATAATTAGCCGCTTTTGTTCGCCTCAGTTTTGACGCGCGTTTATATTTCTACTAGCTGACCATCATCTTTCACCCGCGCGGTTCCGCGTAGGAATACGGGGATAAAATAGCCTATAGCCTTCCTGGATAAATGAGATAGCCCATTTATCCAGTAAGGCTATAGGCTATTTTATCGATGTTATTATATAACACTGAAAGATTTTTTTAAATCAGACCAGAAGTTTTTCTTTTATTCTTTACAAGTTAGCCCTTGACTACAATCTCACCTGATGGTAAGTGATGATGCATCTAGCGCGCTAACTTGTTAGGAGTAGAATGAAAATCCACACCCCTTTCGGTTTCTACACGACATCGTATCGGAATGCTAAATCGCTTGGCGGTACGTTTTTGTCGGTAGGGTGGTAACTAGCCACGGCCGAAGCCTCCCACCAGCAAAATTCCTGATATTAGCGCGTTCAAACAAACAAACTCTTCAGCTTTATAATATAAATATAGATTATAAAATATTTGATAACAAGACAATGCGACAAAACTTTTTTTTTTCTATTATCCTCGTGCGATCAGTCGACAGTCAATGAGCAGAGGTGTTGTAAGTAAATTTGGCGGTTAAATCTTCCCCAGTGGGAGCAGCTCCATGTACATGCGACAAAACTTAAGAACGCGCAGCGCGTCGGTACGATATGGATAAAATTCGAAGCGCAAACGAGACGCCGATTTATGACTTTCACGTGAGTGAAAAGCACGGAGCGATTGACGCGCGACGCAAATTTTATGACGTGAGCGCCAAAACCATTTTTACCTAATTTCAAGTAAATTAAACAATATAACGAAAAACAAAATGGCTATGTTCAAGATATATACCTAATTTTCTATACAAAGCAAAAATTTAAGAAAATAAGTTTGCTTTTTCGGAGATTGAAAGCAAAATGTGAGCAAAACATGTATTTTTCAAAAAAATAAACTATCGAGAAATTTACAAATTGTGTATTTTGTATAATCGTAACGAAGCTAACACTTTGAAATATCATTTAACCAAATATCAGGCTTCTAACTTTTCCAGAATCTGAGATCCAGAACCATTTGTAACCACCAAATTACATATTGCACACTCTTAAACAGGGAACATTCACAAACATGCTACCAAGAAAGCATCCAAAATTGCTGCTATATAAAAATCGCAACATTGCAATCAGGCTAAATGCAGACATAAACGCGTTACGTTTTACGAACACAACGCAATGGCTCCTTTTTACTCCGCCGATGTCGGCCGTGCTTTTAGAGTGGTGGTTTTATTCGTACCATTCCGACAGTAATGCGTGCTGGAGGAAGCCATACGTTCCGTTTTGAATGTTTAAATCGATTTTAGTGCTCGCTGGTGAATTATTCTTCATTTTAATTGGATTTGGATTCGGGCTGATGTGATCGATCGTTGATTAAATAAATGTTCAGTAGGTTTTGACCTACCTTCTTATAAGTTCTCTCCTATAGAGTGTTATCGCCGTTTAGTGTTGGAAATAGTAGTCTGTGACGGATATGACGTCGCTCGATCTCGTGTTGGCTTCAGTGTGCTCGTGGCGTTCGAGCCGTCCACATCTCTTGTTGTGTAATTCTTTATGGGTTACTTGGGATAGGCGGGGAGAGTGACTCGAGTGGAAAAGGGGAGTGTTTGTTAACAGTCAAAGGTACCTTGAACCCTAAACACATCGTTCACAAGTGCGTGACTCCACTCAAGGTGCCATTCTAGGGACCTATTTTGGTTACAGTTTGATTAACCTTTGCTCGACAATAGTTTTCTATATTTACAATAACTTTATCATAGAATATATTAATTAAAACTAAGAATTACACAGTATATTAAATTTAAATTAATAGTTTTCTTATATTTGTAATCACTTTTGAGTCCTATAATAAGAGCACTGGAGTTGTTTTTTACCCGACTGCGTCAGAAGAAGGGTAATGTTTTTCGAGCGTATGTATATGTGTATTTAAGTTCATTTCTTTGGCACGCCCTACAGCTTAAACGGCTGTACGGATATGAGGTGTCATTGAGTTCGTCAGAACTGTGATAGTGACAATGACATATAAATTTTCAAAATGGCGCCCGTAAATGAATAAAGAGAGCCATGATAGCCCAGTGGATATGACCTCTGCCTCCGATTCCGGAGGGTGTGGTTTCGAATCCGGTCCGGGGCATGCACCTCCAACTTTTCAGTTGTGTGCATTTTAAGAAATTAAATATCACGTGTCTCAATCGGTGAATGAAAACATCGTGAGGAAACCTGTATACCAGAGATTTATCTTAATTCTCTGCGTGTGTGAAGTCTGCCGCATTGGGCCAGCGTGGTGGACTATTGGCCTTACCCCTCTCATTCTGAGAGGAGACTCGAGCTCAGCAGTGAGCCGAATATGAGTTGATGACAACAAATGAATAAAAGGTGGTGGGTGGGTAAGTTTTTTTACCTTATCCTAACAATATGGGGTATCAAATGATACTTGTTTTTCTCTTTTTAGTTCAACGCCTAAGTAGTCGGGTTTTTTGTTTATATAATAATATTTTTTTTTTAGTTTGTGTAGTGTAGTTACTCACTTTCTTTACAAAGGAAAACCTCATATTATATTGAAAATTTTACATTTTGTACTAGAGGACCCGGTCAAGCTTCGTTTTGACTTATGTGCACTTCTTTCTACCCTTATCGTACCCCTACCCTATCCAATCCCTAACCAAATTTAGCTTTGGTTTTTTTAAGTATAAAGATTTGTACCCGATTGTTTGTAAAGTAATCTCGCAATAAATATTATTACGTCATCAACCCATATTCGGCTCACTGCTGAGCTCGAGTCTCCTCTCAGAATGAGAGGGGTTAGGCCAATAGTCCACCACGCTGGCCCAATGCGGATTGGCAGACTTCACACACGCAGAGAATTAAGGTAATTCTCTGGTATGCAGGTTTCCTCACGATGTTTTCCTTCACCGATTGAGACACGTGATATTTAATTTCTTAAAATGCACACAACTGAAAAGTTGGAGGTGCATGCCCCGACCGGATTCGAACCCACACCCTCCGGAATCAGAGGCAGAGGTCATATCCACTGGGCTATCACGGCTCTTATTAGGTAGATAGATAGTAGATAGTTAATATTATTAGGTAGATAAATATTTTATGAGTTACAAAATGTCACAGTATAGCCTTGACAAAATACTAAAGATTATTTACGTACGCCTGAAAAATTATTTCTTTGTGACTTATTTAAGCGACGCAGATGTGGCGTGAATTTCCCGTAGGGAATTTTAGACGTTCTTTGTCGCCTACTTGTTAATTCGCCATGTTTCTTATACGTATTAGAAGAGACGTCAGAGGTGATGCCAAGCCATATTCTACCATTCACCATTTACAAACAATAGTTGTACGCTTTTTAAAAATCAATAGTTTCGTTTACATTGCCAGCAATAAGGCAGCCTTTACATGCCGATTTTTAGCGTTAATTTATTATTTACTAGCGGGAACCATAGATATTTCCAGAACAAAAGTAACACCTATATGTTGCTCACGAACCTGTTCTATCTTCCTGTAAAAGCCCCATCAAAATTCGTTCTGAAGCCCGGACAAACAAACAAAAAGTTTTTTTTAAAAAAGCTTGATTGAGTTTTGACATCATAAATAACTGTAGGCAATTGATATAACACACATATATTATCACAAACACTTAAGTATATAAAGCCTATAGTCTTCCTCAATAAATAAGCTATCTAACGCTGAAAGAATTTTTCAAATGGGACCAGTAGCAGATTAGCGAGTTCAACCAAACAAACAAACTCTTCAGCTTTATAATATTAGTATAGATTCGATCGCGCTACATCTGCTAACATATTTTGTGGAAAGCCGACTTTAGACTCAAATTACTAGCACGAACACGCCTATGGGCCTCGCAAATATTTACCGCAACCATATCTTTAGCACATGTGATTTATTACAAACAACTATTTCAATATATCCCCAATAATCTTGCCCAAGTGTTTGCCACGCAGGCCGGAAGTTTCTGGAACAATATTGTTAATAGGTAAAGAGCTGCTGGGAGACATTTAATTGTAAACAGTTAAAGATGGAGGCCGGCACGCTCTATTGGGTAATTTATAATAATATGATATGGCTGATAATAAAGATGATGATGACACTGTTTACTACTTTATAAAAACGAAGCTCTAAATTTTTAGAGTAGGTACTACTAGGTCTAGCGAGCTGGTTGATAACACTCCCATGATATGCGAGCGACAGGGAGAAAGACTGCGCGGGTGTGAAATCATGTGTGTGGAGAAGTTATGTGCATCAGTCGTGGGTTTTCAGTTTTGGAGTGTTACGAACGAAGTTGCCAAGCTATAGTAAGAACGGCGCTTTGAAAAAGTATGTATGAATCTCTCTCATCTCTCATTTAAAGAACGTAAAGACTATCTCAATCAATACCTTATTCTGGAATCTAATAAAGAATACGATAAAACTAAATTATCCACCTAGGTATTTAGTTTTATAGATATCAGAAATCGGAATGTCGGTTAAAAAATAATCGATGTTACTTGAGAGTCCTTATTAGTCTTACAAACGCCTGTAGAATTTATATTCTCCTACTTGCTTTTAGTCCTCTAGCTTAAGTTTGTTAGATTTTCTGCGTTGTCCCATTAAGCAACCTATATTTCAGCAAATACTCTTGTAAATAAAAACCTGTCTTGTTTGGTAGTCGGTTTAAAATATATTACCACTAACTCTCAACCTATTAGTTACCGTCCTGCATACAGCTATGAAATACATTGTACGAATGAAGTGGTAGTGAAGGAGGTATGTACATTCATAACGTAACAAAGTGGCCTACTTCGGTGACGTGGAAACTTGTATAAACCCAACATTTGTCATCCTTATATGAAGGCGGGTGTTTATGTGAAATATTTTATGTCTTTTGCGAATGATTTTATGACGGGCAAAACGTATGTTCTCTATTACTGTTGTACATCCAATCTATTTGAGCGGAAAAGAGTGAAATGTATCTTCATTTCTGCTTATTTAGCAGAGCGAATGAAATATCTCTTTGTCGCAGTTTGCTGTGAAATTGCATGTCACAGTTTATAGTGACGTGACAAACGACTGAGAACTTTGTTGTCACAATAACTGTAGATGGAAAAAACACACATCACTGCTAAGTGAAAATCCATTGCCAATAATCACTTTGAGGAAGAAGAAAAACTTTATTGCACAGGAATTACAAAAATGAAATATACTTAATTCATCATCAATACATGTAAATAAAATTTAAATTTTATTTACATGTATTGATGATGAATTAAGTATATTTCATTTTTGTAATTCCAAGTATTGATTGAGATAGTCTTTACGTTCTTTAAATGAGAGATGAGAGAGATTCATACATACTTTTTCAAAGCGCCGTTCTTACTATAGCTTGGCAACTTCGTTCGTAACACTCCAAAACTGAAAACCCACGACTGATGCACATAACTTCTCCACACACATGATTTCACACCCGCGCAGTCTTTCTCCCTGTCGCTCGCATATCATGGGAGTGTTATCAACCAGCTCGCTAGACCTAGTAGTACCTACTCTAAAAATTTAGAGCTTCGTTTTTATAAAGTAGTAAACAGTGTCATCATCATCTTTATTATCAGCCATATCATATTATTATAAATTACCCAATAGAGCGTGCCGGCCTCCATCTTTAACTGTTTACAATTAAATGTCTCCCAGCAGCTCTTTACCTATTAACAATATTGTTCCAGAAACTTCCGGCCTGCGTGGCAAACACTTGGGCAAGATTATTGGGGATATATTGAAATAGTTGTTTGTAATAAATCACATGTGCTAAAGATATGGTTGCGGTAAATATTTGCGAGGCCCATAGGCGTGTTCGTGCTAGTAATTTGAGTCTAAAGTCGGCTTTCCACAAAATATGTTAGCAGATGTAGCGCGATCGAATCTATACTAATATTATAAAGCTGAAGAGTTTGTTTGTTTGGTTGAACTCGCTAATCTGCTACTGGTCCCATTTGAAAAATTCTTTCAGCGTTAGATAGCTTATTTATTGAGGAAGACTATAGGCTTTATATACTTAAATTTAATAGGCATAATACCCCGTATTCCTCCGGGAACGGGTACCACATGATAACCGCGCAGCGTCAGCTATACAAAATATGACGAGCAATGTACCTTCTACAATAGCTTAATCAAACCAATAAGACTTAAGTAATGGTCCCCAAACTAGGAACAGATTTTCATGACCAATTTTCTTATCCGGTCCAGAATTTGTACAATACTTGACAGTTTCATTGTATGGAACCTGAAAAGCAGCTATGGTTCCAAGATATCCATGTAGCAGGGCATTGCTCATCAGTACGAATCAGGAACAAGAACGTAATAATACCTACACTTCGAACGACTCTAATGACTACTTAAGGATACAGATTACTGCAATACCTGGCAATTCTATGCTAAAAGCGTGAAGGAGGAAATAGATCAAAAAGTTCCTATGCGCACTCTCCGAAGTATATCCTAGCGTTCATATAAAACTCTATGTCATATACGAGTAGTGTTGGTGGATAATAGCGAACAGTTTCATAGCTTAGCTTCATATCACGCATAGCTTCAGTGGATTACGGGCCTGAAGGCTCTACTGAGTGTAACAAATGGTTGTGATGTATTTACGTGTAGGCAGCTAATGGAGCATTCTTTAGGTAATACGTTAAATTCCAATCAAAATACCTAATATGAAGTTGTTACTAAGTATAACTACACATTTCTAAAATAATACAAGTATTATTGAATTTGTACTAATATGAGCAAGTAGTAAACTTCTAGCTAGTATTCGTATTGAACATAAAATATACAATAAAATTGACATTCCTTTTATTTCATCCTCCTCCTAACAAGATAGTCCGCTTCTTATCATCTTAGACTGCATCATGACTTATCATCAAGTGAGATAATAGTCAAGGGCTAACTTGTAAAAAATAAAAAAGGAAGAATTTATAAATTTGTTTTTGTCTCCAGAATTTGGCGAAGAACAAAGTGGAATATTTGCCCTTGAATGCGATCTTACCTGATATTACTTGAACACTAAATCGCTTGGCGGTACGTCTTTGTCTTAGGTGATTACTAGCCACTTCCGAAGTCTACTACCAGAGCAAAAAGAACATACAAAGCTCCTCCTGGTGCAGTCGAGTAAAAAGCTACGGCTAAGTCAAGACATGTGGAGAATATCCAACGTCTGATAATATAAAAAGGTCGACGTGGAATTATGATAGAATTCACTCTCATAAATCAACGTCAATAAGTGGATCCACCTTTATCCGTTTCGACTTGGTCAAGATGAATGCAAAGGGTCGAGAGAAGGTAGGCCTTCGGAGTATATATTAGACCATTACCGGGGAAATGTACTAAATGAATAGTGACTGTGATGCGACGATGGTCGAGTTTTTATGGCTCGATTGATGGTACGGGTCGAAATAGTTTATCTTATGTTTAACGACATCATCACCATCATCATTATATCAGCCGGTGGACGTCCACTGCAGGACATAGGCTTTTTGTAGGGACTTCCAAACATCACGATACTGAGCCCTCTGCATCCAGAGAATCCCTGCGACTCGCTTGATGTAGTCAGTTCACCAGCACTTTGGGACTCCAAAGTCCATCGGCTCTGTTTAACGTAATAATCATCATTTGAAAAATATACACCTTAGCTCGTGTTTTGGGTTATTTTTATTAACAACAAACTTTACCTCTTTATAATATTAGTATAAATAAATTAAATTTAGGTAAGTGATTTCAAAATAACTGTGTTTTGTGACACAAATATTGATTTACAAGATGTTAAAACAAAAAAATGTATCATAAAAGTATCTACAGTCCTTTTCATGAAATAAGTTCCCCAGACGCGGCGCTCATTGTCATTTGTCATCAACATCCGTTAATAAAACTCTCGTGCGAATGAGAGCTTAGTCCACCACGAACATTTGTCGTTGAAACACACCAAATTCCATTCAAACGAAGTAACGGGAGACCACCAGATGTTAATATGAATTTCGTAACTGTACGCTCGGAATATGAATCCATTAAGATAATCTCCGTCCTCCGTTGCGATTCATACAATATGTATACGTTCAACCAGATTATGGAATCAGCTCGCGAATATAATGGCGGGAGTCGCTTCGTGACTGCAAATAAATTATTCACATTTCCTGTGAAGGTGAAAGATTGTCTCCCACTCGGCCCGCGAGCTGCGGCGCTATGCGTGCTTGCGTCCGGTGAGCAATTTATCAGGATAGACAGTTTTATCGCTTTTTATTCTTGACGACAAAGATCTTTCTATTCTATAATACAAGCATACTATGGGTAAACGAATACTTCAGCTCCTCTCCCAACACTCGCTGCGCTACAGCGTAGTTTGGGTTGCAAGAACCAGCTCATGACTAAGGGCCCCGAATGGATTTGAAGCTAGACGGGCATACTCCAATATCACGTGATTTTTAGCCGTGTTTGATAATCAATATAACAACTTTTAATTTCTATAACGATACCTGGTTGTAGAAGTACATCCTGGCTTAAGAACTTACGCTAGCGTTCAAGACGGAGGTAATTATATTGCCTGAGATACGTGGAACAATCAGTAAAGGGGGCCCCAGAAAAATAGTCACATTGTATTTTTTTAACGTTAGATTATTTCTGAGTTCACAACTATTCGGACTAGGACCCCTTCCGACTAGGGTTCCCTCCCGTTCGTGGGACCGTGGAATTTTAGATAGATAGAAACACTTTATTTGCACTCCACAAAGATAAAAACAAGTGAAATAAAAACAAATTAGGAAGAGATCAGCATACAAAAGACGGCCTTATCGCTAAGTAGCGATTTCTTCCAGGCAACCTTCGGTTTAGGAAAACTTAAGGATAACCATAGTATTAATAATACACATACATACAAATAATTTACATCCTAATACATAATCAATATTACACAAATAAATACATTATATTGAAGAGAAATAATATATACACATCGTCTTTACTGCACGTCATTACGGCATTTTTAAAAATATCCAGTGTCTTTGATTGCCGTATGTTTAAATTTTGCCAGCTCCGCATCACTCTAGCTACGCCAATGGTTTAAGATGAGTTCCAGATCACAATTTCGAACAGTACCTAGTGAACAAAGTCAAATTAATCTTAGTGGTTACTAACCTCCGTACGGAAATGACATTAGATAAAAACACTACGAGCAGTGGCGTGCTCCTCATATGTGCAAGACGCACTGACTACCCTGGGAACTATTTAGAAGGTCGCATTAAAAAATAAATTTTCCAACTTGTATAATTTGTGTGTCCAGTGATTACACTAAATAACCCACAAGCACGCCATCGATTACGCGCAAGTATTATAAGAAAGTAAACAAAACAATTTTGAAAACAACAGTCAATAAATAATTCAGCTCGAATCAAATCGATTCTTGTTTCGTGGAATTGAAAAAACATCATATCATTACATTCACTGTTCAGAACTTGTACTTAAAACTATATTTGCAAAGCATATAACAAACTTACGTGGCAAAGCATACCAAAGAAATCACAGCATATTAATTACAAGAACGAAAATTTTATGATATATATTTCGAGCAAGCTTTTGTCTTTCACTGAGCAAATCTCTGGGGTAGGAAGTCTGTACCGGCGTAGAATATTTGACGAGCTCATTAACTCGAAACGTGGCGTAAACATTCAAAACATGTAAATGTTTCTAACGTATCCAAAACACGGGTTGTCAATGAATTCGATGGTAGCAAACCTAATTTCTTACATCTTACATCGATGAAGTATAAACAAATCTTTATGCTTATGATCTCTTTCGTATGAAGCATAGTACACTGGCTATCATCAATACAAAAAAAGAAGTATCCTGATAGTTTAGGTAGGTAGACCGTAAAAATAATGAATAGGTAATAGGATTTGCTTATGGGATTTACAAGGAGAGGGTGAATGTTGGAAGAAGAAAGCCAAAGCCAAATCAAATCCAGGACATTTTTAATACAGGCTAAGTCAAGAGACCTACCCTTCACCAACGAACTTATGAATGGTTTGATGAATACGGAACTTGTCATTGAATAAAAAATATTGACCGCGTGCTAAGTGCTTTAAACTATTTCAAACTTGAAATGTAAACTTACTAATGCACTGAATAACAGGCTACGTTGTAAATAAAGTCGATATTAACGGTTGGTTTCGTCTTAATGTCCTCGTAAAAATGGCACTGAAGCACCTCTAGTGAACTATTGAAAATAAAATGTCTTCCAAGCCGTCCGTCTCGGAGAACAGTCGTTTAATAAAGCAACTGTGGGAGAAATAAGTAGCATTGCAGTCTTACTTTAACTACTAGTCCGGGATCCGTAGAACATTTTTTACAACGCTGATTACTATCATGTTTATTTTTCGTGAGTAGCTTAATTTCGATGACATGATTAACATTTTTATTAATGAAAATTCTTGTTCGAGTTACCAGGAAATAAAAATTTCTAAGCGTCGGAACGAGATAATGTACCACGCAATTTGTAGGACATTGTAGCTGTTAAGTTTTTTTTTTTTTTTGTAAAGTTGTATGCCTATTAATTAAGCAACAGTAAAAGAAACAGCTGGTTAGTATCAACTTTTATTAAGCTCGTTATTGATACAAGTTGGCAGAAGGGTAGTTTATCAAAAGTTGTTACTAACAAGATGTTTCGTTTTTACTGTTGATTAATTAATAGTCATACAACTTAACAGCCACAATGTCTTAGTAATCAGTTGTACAAAATGTTTTACGGATCCCTGAATATACCTTGGTCGTTTATGTGATTAACTTTCAGTTACGACGACAAGAATCAGATTCGAGATTTTTTCACTAGATTTTCATTAATTTAGTTAAATGACTTTATTTTTCATTAATATGGTTGAATTACCTATTTGAACAATCTAAAATGATTGAAATCTTCAAATAGGTAGGTAAGTACTAAATTTGGCACCCAGATTTCAATTCCTTCGTTTAAGTAGAAAAACATGCATCGTCTAAATATTGAACAGGAGTCCATCGACGTATATCCAGTAAGCAATTTAGAAGATTTAATAAAATGTTCTAAATAAAATAATGATTTTCGATACAGACGTAAATCTGTTCATTTGTAAAAACTGGAAAATAAGAAAACCATAAAAATAGTCAACATTGTAAGAGCTTACTTAGCTTACTGCTGGGAAGGCGAAAAAATGTACAATTTGAAAATTTTCCACATGACCGGAATAAAGCTAACACCTTTAATAACTGTTGACGTACAAAAGTGCCAAGTTTTTGTTTAAAATTCGCCCCTAATTGTATCAAAGGCACATTCACGAACTTTGCTTCATTAAAACACTTGCTCTTTGGAAGAGAGGATTTTTTGGTGCGGTTCGAGGTACAAGAGTTGGCGTTTAAGATTTCGATACAAAATCTGAATACATTTCATAAAATGGTTAAGCTTACATTAATTTAACTAGTTGACCCGGCAAACCTTTTGCATTATACATTTTGGGGTGGATCACCCTTGTCACTAAAAATAAATAACGACCTATTTTCAGACCTACCGAATATATAAGCATAATATTTCAAAAAAATCAGTCACTGCGTTTCGGAGAAGCAATACTGTGACACGAAAATTGTATATACTAGCTGACGCCGCGCGGTTTCACCCGCGTGGTTCCCATTTCCGTAGGAATACGGGAATAATATATAGCCTTCCTCGATAAATGGGCTATCTAACACTGAAAGAATTTTTCAAATCGGACCATTATTTCCTGAGATTAGCGCGTTCAATCAAACAAACAAACTCTTCAGCTTTATAATAGTAGTATAGATAATATATAAGATATTAGCTGATCATTGCGACTTTAGCCGCCTGAAATTAGGAATTTCACTATACCGCTGAAACTATTATATATGTCGCCGCGGAAGCGTCTCTCCTAGAAATTAATAACCTGATCCTCCTATTAATTATGTTTTTCTCTCGTTGATTATTATAATTCGTATTATTATTATTAATTTCTTGGTTTTGCAATCACAATAATGTTATATCTTGATTTAATTAATAAAAAGTCTCTCAAATAATTATTCATTTAAGTAATTAGTCATGATCAAAGATGGCAGCACTGGAAAAGAGGCTCTTTGAATTCAGTAATACTAATAATTCTAATAATTACCATTTTGACTCTTTGATTATTATGAATTGATTTGTTATGTTTTATTTTTATGGTTTTGCGAACCAGATAATACTCTGTCTTGAATTAAATAATAATAAGTCTCTCAAGTAGGTAATGATTAAACATGGCGGCAATAGAAAAGAGATTCTTTAAGTGCTATGTTAAGATTTTGCTGTCTATCAGTCGGCAAAATCTATGATAACTATTTTAATAATTTTAGAATCAATTATTCATGTAATTAGCTTTTCATTATTTAGTGTTTAATTAAATAAGATTTTATATTGTTACCAAACCTTGTCAGGCGTGACGGCATTCGACCAATAGGGGACGTTTACCTTCTTCTCGACGAATAGTAGACTATTACGTAACTCCGGGCCAATAGCGGGCGATCGAATGATCGGACGAGATGGCGCGCAACCGTTCGCGTGGCAAGGTATGGAGAACAAAGAAGGCAGTAATCGTGTGGTGGACTTGTAATCGCGTCTTTCGGATGGAAGGTCGTTTTTCCATAAGTGATTGTAAAAGTTAAACTTATAATATAGTGAAGTTAAAATAAAACGATAAAGTGAAGTTACATTTGTGTTTTCTTTCGGAATAAAGTAAGAATAGTGAAAATTACACAAGCAGTGCATAGTGGGTAGATTATGAGTAGCGAACCCAATGGAAATGGCAGGACCGATGACCATGTCAGCGGTTCTGCCGGTATCATTTTTAATGAGGACACGGTTCCTCTCATCTATATATAACTACTTCTATGCCAATTTTCATAAAAATCCATCTAATATGTAGTTTTTGCGTGAACATCCAAATATACAGACTTTCTAATAAATAAGATACACAGTTTGTTGATTTGTTAGTCAGAAATCTAAATTGTAAAGTGAATTTTTTTTGGTAACGACGGTGATGCTACGAGATTTGTTGATGTCCTTTGATATAAATATATGTTTCCATAATAGATGTAGTTCTATCTGTACCCCTGATTAAAACATAATACTACGAAACGATGATTGGTCGAGTAGTTATTTACTAAGTAAATAACAAATGAACTTATTGAAAATATTTGTTAGGATGTACAGACTCGACTTTTTCATTTGATTTAAAAGTTATTTTTCACCAAACCAATATCGGTACCGCTTGTAGATTGCACCACAAGACGAAAACCCATTCAACAGCCGTTAGGTACGCTTCAGCGCTTGTAGTTAACAAGCATGATTTTCTTTCCATCGCCACGTATAAACTGAGAGGCATAGATGTGCGGAGGCAGAGCTTTGTTGAACGCATTGAGTTGAACAACTTTGTGTTATTCTAATCAGTACTGTTGCTACATTACATTCCTGTTGCTGACAATTATCTTTTCTTTCTGATTGTGTAATTGCCGTGGGCTCACTAATGGAACCTCATCGGCGTCGCCGGAGGTTTTGGGCGAGCGCAGAAGCATCGCCTGATGGCGAAGGAAGAAGTAGTAGAGATGAGCGGAACGACTATCTAAGGGCGTCTCCGTTGTCTGCCTATTTTGACGGCTCACAAAAGGCCTTCCTCGTTATGGAAGAATGGACCTTTTGACTACCTATTATTAAACGATCACTATATGTAGTGTCGTGATAGCCCAGTGGATATGACCTCTGCCTCCGATTCTAGAGGGTGTAGGTTTGCATTCTGTCCGGGGCACGCACCTCCAACTTTTCAGTTATGTGCATTTTAAGAAATTCAATTTCATGTGTCTCAAACGGAGAAAACCAGAGTCTGCCAATCCGCATTGGGACAGCGTGGTGGACTATTTAGCCTAACCCTCTGATTCTGAGAGTAGACTCGAGCTCAGGAGTGAGCCGAATATCACTTGACAATGATGTTGATGAAATGTCAATAACCAGGACGGACGGGGTATTTGCCAACCAACTTGTCAATTCCAAGATGGAAACTTCTAGAAAGAAAGAAAAGCTCAGTATTGTACAGCCTGACCGCCTGACCCGGGACTTGAACCCAAAACACGAAGATTCGAAGCCATAAAGGCTAACCACTCAACGGGGCAGATAGTTTCACATAAGAAGCAATCTCGGAACGTTACAAACCGCTAGTATGCTAACACTTCCGTGGCCCGTTTTCTTTTGAAGAGGTCTCCACACAGCTTGTCCTCGCACGTGGGTTAATGAGTCGCTGCGCCGTTGCAGCTTGCGAATAGCTCAACAAAAATACATATTTATGCCGTACATGAATAGTATATTTCCATATATTTTAACCATTCACGTAGGTACATCCCAACAACCTCTACATTCCGGACAGAGAATTTTAACTAGAAATCTCTTAAAAAAAGTAAAGTTCAGCATTTTAAGGGTTCGAACTCACTGAACCAACAAGGTAATCCTGGGTATAGGCTAAGAGATACTAGCTTTTCTTTCTTCTAAGAACTTTCATGCAAAAATTCTCAGCTCAGAGTTAGGAAGTTGGTAGTGTTACAACTGCGTGCCTCAGACCATCCCTTTGTCCTTTTTTGTTGTTTTTTTTATTCTTTACAAGTTAACCCTTGACTACAATCTCACCTGATGACCAGTGATGACGCAATCTAAGATGAAAGCGGGCTAAATTATTAGGAGGAGGATGAAAATTCACACTCCTTTCGATTTCTACACGACATCGTACCGGAACGCTAAATCGCTTGGCGGTACGTCTTTATCGGTAGGGTGGTAAGCCACGGCCGAAGCCTCCCACCAGCCAGAGTCCTGTAGTGAGTCATCAAAGTATGTTGATATTATTATACAACAACTCCGACAATGGCATGCACAAAACATTAATGAACAAGACATAGGAAAAATCTTACCGGTAGTGACGAAAGACGAAAAGGTATACCTTTGGATTTTTCCTACATATGTTGTATCCTATATTGCTGTATATATACAGCATTGGTGAGTCCGGTTAAAATAATACAACCTTCTAACTTTACTAGTAGGTTTATGACCGCGCAGTAGTATTTTAACCGTACACTGTATTCAAGCGAGCAGTTAGTTCACACGAGGGTACGCGGGTTAATGAATGCTACGCCATTTTAGTTGCTTCTCCGCGGGTTTTCGCTTTTCCCCCTACATACACTTCCGTGGCGGGTAAGTCGGTATACGCTTGCAGACGGAGCAATTAATTATCCCAACCTTTTCACTGTTTTGTGTGTTTTTTACACTTTTTACTTCACTTTAAAACAGCAAGAAGTAATTATTTCATAATTTACCTGTTCTAACGGTTGTCTACAGAAACTGGAAATGGATCTTAGATTTGGATAATGTTTGATTTTTGTAATGATAGACAAAGGGTGAAATTTGTAAGACGTGTTTCTTACAATCAAGTGTTGCTCTGTTTATAGGCGATGGGGTTCTACATCTAACCAGTATTAGGTGTTTCTTGGTTTGTAAATTAGTACTATGAAGTATTGATTTTTGCTTTCTCTCAAGAAATTATCAACAAAACTTCTCATTACGTAGTTGCGAAGTTGATGGTTGATATCATAACGATATTCCATTTTGAAAATACGGAATAGAAAGAAGTGTAACTGGAGTTAGGAGGAAAGATAGAGTTGGTAAGATTGGCAAAAATTAAAAAGGCAACTAAATTTAAGAACGTGGAAAAATATACAAAACACTAAAATAGCAATGGACAGGACAAAAAGGGGCGAGAAATGGACAAAAATTGTTTCAAAATGGTATCCTAGGGATGGCAAGAAGAATAAAGGAAGGCAGGTAAAACGTTTGGATGATGATTTTAAAAAGGTCACCGGATCCGAATGGATGAGAATGGCGAGGAACAGGGAAAAGTGGAGATCGATAGGCCTATGTCGGAGGCTGCTAACTAATTAGGAACTATCTAAATATAAATGTTAATGTAACTAACCAGCAGTAATAAAGGGTTATTTTATTTCAATCGTCAACCCGCTTTCGAGGAATGGCAGCGTGACAGTTCGTTTCACTCTCTGCAAGTTTGCCGCGATTCACGATAATAATAGTACGTATGAACGTCATACAGGCGATTGTCACCGTACCTAGGCTATCTGAAAAACACTGGAGTCTGATGATTAGACTATGATGTTATGTAAATAAAATTTAACCGGTTGAATTTTATACTGTTAAATACTGTTTAACGAAAAGCGGCATCTAGCTAGACACAAGTCCGTGATATTGTGCGTTGTATACCTACAAGAGGCCTCAACTACCACTGGTCTTCTGGGACGAGATAATGAGCGCTCGTGCTTCCGCAGGTTTTTTTTTTCTTCTAACGAAACACAACTGCGGACTACAGCGCCTGAGGGATTGTATCTATGATGGCCTTTTGAAATAGTCTAGTAGAGTATTTCAAAAAACAGTCAAACCTGCGAATATTCGTTAGAATGAAAAAATTGTTTTTTTATTACACGCTTTATATTAGCTTCACTTGTAACTATTGTATGTAATAAAATCTTGATCTTCCCGGTAGGATGAAATTTTGCACACGCTCTGAGTTCTGATGACAATACATGACTAGCTAAGAATCGTCATTACAAATCCAATATGGCGGCCTCCCCAAGCTTGTAACTATGTGTGTAAGAAAATGTTGGAATCTTAATTTGACCCACTTCTCGGTCTTCGATTACGATGAAATTTTGCACACGCTCTGAGTTCTGATGTAATTTCTAGTGATGAACTACGGATCCGAGACTTAGTCACTAACTATGGGCTTTATAAGAAGGCTCAAAGTCACTCAACGAGCGATGTAGCGAGCTATTCTTGGAGTTTCACTCCGTGATCGAATCAGAAATTAGGAGATCCGAAGAAGAACCACATTGACTGATATAGCTCAGCGAGTCGCGAAGCTGAAGTGGCAATGGGCAGACCACATAGTTCGAAGAGCCGATGGACGTTGGGGTCCCAAGGTGCTAGAATGGCGACTCCGCATCGGAAAGCGCAGGTCGACCCCTCACTTGGAAAACCGAGAACTTCAAGTTGCACGGAGCCGCTGGAAACTGGCGGTTTGAGACCGTCTTGTATAGAAGTCCATGCAAGAGGCCTATGTCCAACAGTGGACATCCATCGGCTGTTAATGATAATGATGATAATGATTACAATCTCACTGGTAGTTCCAAAGACTCACAGCGACTCAGAGCTTCATAACATTAATATATATTTAGACGGAATTCTTCGTAAAGATTTCCAAGAAGAAAACGCAATTATTACGTAATTTTATTGTTCATAGCAACGAAGTAATTAAATAACACTCGAGAAAATTCCCTCTCTGTTCAAACAGAGATTATACTCATATACTGTGCGCATAATAATAAACTCCTTTTAAGACGTGGTGTTATGAGATCTGACATTCATAGTCATAATATTGTTAATGTTCAAAAATACATAGACGTGAAAAACTAGCGGATGCCCGCGAATTCGTCCGCGTAAAATCCTACCTCTACCCTACCCTACTTCCACCCTACATGTACCCTACCATATTTATATTCAAGCCTACTCCTACCCTACTCCAACCCTACCCTTGACCTAAGTATCCTATGTCCGTCTCCTGGTTCTAAGCTACCTCTCCACCAATCAGCCAACCGGTCCAGCCGTTCTTGAGTTATAAATATAACTAACACGACTTTCTTTTATATATATAGACTAGCGTATTGTACAATTTTTACAGTGCCTTCCCTACTTAAAAACCTTGTATACGACACTGATAAGGATATTTACGTACGACAATAGCCCAGCGATGGGACTTAAACCACGACCTCTCGGTGACGAGTCTGGTCCCTCTACCCTGGAACTTATAAGGATTTATTGAAGCTAAATCAATTTGAACTAACTAACTCACGCTGTAGATCGCCGAGCCAGGAGACTTATAGGCGAAGACTCACCCCTTCTGAAAAAACTTCAAACCCTTGGTCATCGTAGGAAGGTTGCTAGTCTCTCGGTTTTTTACAGAATATATTTCGGAGAGTGCGCACAGGAGCTATTTGAGCTTGTACCACCGTCACCTTTTTACCATCGCACTGCAAGACACCGGGTAGGTTTCCATCCCTACGTCATTGACATTCCTAAGACTCGTACGAAGCGATTTGCTTCTTCGTTTCTTATACGTATGGCTAGGGTATGGAAGTCTCTCCCGAAGTCAGTATTTACTAATTCTTACAACTTGGGCATCTTTAAGATGAGAGTGAATAGGCATATTCTAGGCAAGCGCGTATCACCTTAGGCCACATCTACACTTACCATCAGGTGAGATCGTGGTCAAGCGCGAGCTTATTTCGTATATAAAAAAAAACCCTTTACTAATTCCAATTAGATTTATTTTAGCTACAATATTACTACGATTTATTACACAGATGTAATCAAAACTTTGCGGTCCACGCTAAATTCGTTATATCAACTTGTAATCGCGGGGAGAATTTCCGCTACATTTATGAAACATTAACTATAACTAGCATTACAAACTAGGAACGAGGCCGTACAGTTTGTGTGGAACAAAGTACTGGCGTAATGTGAGGCAAGAAAAGCGAATGCCGTCCATTTCCCGGTGACCCCCTTCGATGACCCGGTACTGGAGCGTTATTACACACCCCGCCGAGGACGAGGGTCCTTATTATAATGGCGAGGGCAACGTTTTGTTGTATAAAGGTAATGAACTAATTTGTCGCAACCATAATGGTCTCCTCCAATCTGGCGGCCGAGTCAAACGACCCCACCATAAACATAACGACGTTAATTCATAATAGGGGCAGATTTTTTTTAAGAGCCACTTTGTTGACGTGCTCGCGAAGATAGCCGCCATTTTTAATGATTATCATATTTTTTGCGTTAATGTTGGAATTTTCAAAGTCGAAAATTCGAATTTAATTGCGTTCAGTAGACTGAGGCCGAAATATCAGATGAGTGGTTTAGATGTGGCTTAAATTTTCAATAATATTACGCTACGGGCGTACGTTAGTTGTGTCTTATCGTCTCCAAAGAGTAAAAAAATCTATTGTAGGTTTGGGTGTACAGTACTCTTCTATAACAAGATCCCCAAGACTGTTTTGGACCTACGAGTACCAAACATTTAGGTAGTATACGTATACTATATATACTATACTATTTATGAGATCCTCAGCATAAAGGTGCTTGGAGGCCATTGGATTAGCTTCCACCTTCACACTGGAAGTAAACTATAAGAAATTGTAATATTGTTATCAATTGTAAATTATAATAATGTATGATTTTTTCAAAAGAGCAACTGTTGATTTTCTTGCCGGCTCTTCTCAGCAGAACCTGCTTTCCGAACCGGTGGTAGAGCCTTTACAAATAGTTGTAAATTTAACTCCACGGGAGAGGGACCAGACTGAACACAGAACACCGATAAGTGATTGTTTCGATACTCGCCCCCAGAGTACCTACTCGACCAAAACACAGTCTTTCCGACTACTCGTATTTATAACGGGAAAAATTTTCATATTTGCTTAAAATTTACTAGTCTTCCTAAAATAGAATATCTTGGTACCAAGGCAGTAACAATCTCTCCGTCCCAATGACGCGACACAACGCAAACAACAAGCAACACCATATGACACGTCTAAAGTTACTCGTCTAACAATGTTCAGTGTAGTTCGATATTCAATTTATAACTTGCTCACAAGTTAGCTTTTGATAGATTACGTGCTAACCGTGAGCATAACTTAGTAATTCTACTGAAGAAAATAGCGTTTAACTATTGCTGTAACCCTGTATTACTTGACAAGACAAGAAGTAGACGCAAAGTGGAAAACAAGAGAAAGACAGGCACGAGAAGACTAAAACTTAACTTTGGTTAATGTTTAGTGAATAGAGATAGAGTGTTTAAGACCACAAACTAGGTACTTGTAACAGAAACTAATAAAACTGAGTAGTGCACCCCCTTTATTGTCAAACATGTATGTATAATATGACTTCTTCTTCAAGCATTATTTAAAATGTATAAAAATTGTTTACTAACACGCTTGATTTGACAAAATGTTTAATCGTTAAGATTACTTATTGTACGATCTTAGTATACAATAAAATATTTAAAGTTCAGTTTAAAACTATCCAAATAAGTAGGCTTTCATCAGTATATTGACTACTTTGTTGGTATTTTACAAAAGGAAAAAAAAATTGTGGTGTAGTTATAATTCAGAAAATCAGTTTAGCTTTATAGAAGTTATTTCAATTGTTTAGAGCAATGTAAAACGAGGCGTGTGACATATAACAATGTTAACAAACAGATAGTCAAAAGTTTAAAATAAAATATTGTATTTCATATCGAAGTTTCAAAACTGAAGTTTCCTCTTCAAGTTACATCGGCCATATTTGTAAACAGAACTTGTTGCCGGGATTGTTAACAAAGTTGGTGTTTACACTTATTCGCGTCTTGTCACCGAACGTTGTTAATGGCATCAAACGCGGAGTTCCCAACTTTACTGTATGCAATTTAATGTTCGCCCCCGTTGTTTTGAAATTAGCCAAGCGACGCATATGTGAGAAGACATACTGTCACTTTTGTAATATTGCAATCAAAAGTTTATTAGATTTTTTTTTGTTTTTATGACTTCATGTAAATGTTTAGTTTGAAAGAAAGAAAGAAAGATCTTGATTTTTAAGTAATGCCACACAGTACATTCTTAAATTCTAAATTATTACATAGCTAAATTGTCCACGCAAACAGTGGAGCAATAAAAGAAGAATGCCCTGCAATTTATGGCATAACCTAAAAAGAGGCCCTAACTCAACATTTTGCCACATACTTCCTATACAAAAAAAGTATGCAGCATTGATTTTCAGTTAGGATCCAGTTCGGGTGCCAATAAGTACACAGCTCAACATCCAATAAATTTCAAGAGATTTTTAACATAGATATTTTAAAACACGTCGCTTTAAATAGTTTGTATTATTAACCGTACTACGTAAGTAATAAGTCGTCATTTAATAGGTCTTTATCTTTACTGTATGTACCGAGTATTAGTAGAAACTACCTCGTAAAACCGAGGAGGAGTTTTGATTTATGTTGATTCATCAATCAACATAAATCAAAACTTAAATAGAAATTTATCGATCAACAAATGATCTTTACATCACCCGACCCGGTGGTCTAGTACTTTTTATAGAAATATCACGACAATCAAATCGACAGCTCTGTTCCTCTATGGAATATCTTCTACAAATAAATTCACTATGTCAATCAAACGCTGTGCGTCTGTATTATCTGCAAACATCTTTATGTGGCGACATAAGGACAATATAGCGAAATTGAGTTGGTATTTTTTGTATAATGTAATCAGTCTTGGAAACGTCAAGCGAAAATGGATTTTATAAGACGAGGGTTTGCATTCCTTTAGGAGATAACTTTATCGGTCTCATTCACGTTCTACTTTTTTCCTGCGACTTTAAACCAAAGATAAAAAAGTATATATCGTAATACAAATTCAAATTCGTTTATATCATGTAGGGTTAGTAGCACTTTTGTTTCTATTCATTGGACTTCTACTAATTTTCGTTGTTTGATTCACCACTTTAGTAAAATTATTTAACGAAAATTACTTAATATTCACTCATTCAACGACAAAGACTATAACTGCGATGCCTCATGTGGTCATTCGAAATGACTTGATAACATGATATGTGTCTTTCGGTGTTAGTAGATGTTCGTTATGAACCCATAGTCGGCTCACTGCTGTGCTCGAGTCTCCTCTCAGAATGAGAGCGGTTAGGCCAATAGTCCACCACACTGGCCCAATACGGATTGGCAGACTTCACACACAGAGAGAATTGAGAAAATTCTCTGGTATGCAGGTTTCCTCACGATGTTTTCTATTACCGTTTGAGACATACGATAAAATGCACAAAATTTAATTTCTTAAAATGCACACAACTAAAAAGTTGGAGGTGCATGCCCCGGACCGGATTCGGAGGCCATATTCACTGGCCTATCACAACTCTACTAGTTAGTAGATGTAATAACTTGCTTTTCTTGTAAGAGATTCAATAAGGACAAGAAAATTAATTAATTAATTTTTTTCATTTTTACGTATGCCTGCTCTAGTTAAAAACCTTATGCAAGCTGGTACAGACAATGCAATCCACAACAACAGTTAGCGACGTTGTTCATTAATGCCTGAGATGCCCCGCGCGCCGGGCGGTTACATCGCAATTTAACTTGGTCTCCCCGGCGGCCGGCGCGGTTAATATTAGAACTCAGTTTGCGAACGGTTTACAAGCAATCTACACTCCAGATCACCTAGTGTCACCTCGGATTTACCTCAGCGAGGAATATGATATTCAAATAAAACTTAATTTTTTTTTAGGTTTATTGGTGTACTAGTAGACACCGTGCGGTTTCACCCGTTCCCGTAGGAATACAGGGATAATATATAGCCTTCATCGATAAATGGGCTATCTAACACTGAAAGAATTTTTCAAATCAGATCAGTAGTTCCTGAGATTAGCGCGTTCAATCAAAAAAACAAACTTTTCAGCTTTATAATATTAGTATAAATTTAAATTTTATAAAATTTTACAATAATATTAAAACTACGTACCTATAACTACATATTATAAAAATTAAAAAGAAAATATACTAAATTTAAATTATA
Organism: Bicyclus anynana; assembly: GCF_947172395.1. Classification (NCBI taxonomy): domain Eukaryota; kingdom Metazoa; phylum Arthropoda; class Insecta; order Lepidoptera; family Nymphalidae; genus Bicyclus; species Bicyclus anynana. Next base: position 16,659,675 of record NC_069085.1, on the reverse strand, counting down.
TCTAAAGGCTCAGGCGTCGTAGAATTCGTCCGAATCGACGATCATAGGTAAAGTGCCCAGAAGGCTGGCAGTATTGCCACGTTGTATGGCAATACTAATTCTTTGGCCTAAATATAGGCCAGCCTTCTGGTCACGGAAGGCGTCGATTAAAATAAAACTTAACGACCTCTCTGACGCAGTTGGTCTTTTTTTTAAAAGGAGGTTCTGGGTTAGGATCAAGCTATGATTTTGAATGTTATAAATTAGCTCAGGTTTGGTCTGGTGGTAGACATCAAAGGCGCCTCTTTGGCGCAGTGGCATGCGCGGTGGATTTACAAGACGGAGATCCTGGGTTCGATTTCCGGTTGGGCCGATTGAGGTTTTCTTAATTGATCCAGGTCTGGCTGGTGGGAGGCTTTGGCCTTGGCTAGTTCCACCCTACCGACAAAGACGTACAGTCAAGCGATTTCACGTTCCGGTACGATGCCGCGTGGAAACCGTCAGAGGTTGAATAAAGGTGTACCTCTTCCATTTAAGTCCTACTACGAATAAAATCTTAGAAAGATAAGATGGAAACTAAGACTACAGTCTGGCAAGTTCATTGATGTCACTCACATGCTATGCGGGTGACGGGGGAAAAGAAAGAAGGGTGTGAAATCGTGCGTGCGGGGAAGTGAGATGCATCAGTCGTGGGTTTTTTCATTCATCGCTACACGCCCCCCGGCCCACGCGGACCATCGGGAGTGCTACGAACGAAGTTGCCAAGCTATAAATCGTAAGTTAAGGGATGATGGCAGTCAAAGATTTCAATCAATTTGTGATTGAATGAAAAAAGAAAACTCGATTATACTTACTGTTAATATTTTTTCATTCCGGGAGTGAAGGTAAAATCTCGACGGACTTCTACCAGCAGGTAATGCAACTAATAGAATATCTCGGAAGATTAGGACAGTCTCAATTCATTCCCAGTTAAGAGGTTCGTGAAGTCAACAAGTGAGCGGAAAACGACTCCGCCGGTTAGACTCGTCGAGTCTTTAGAAAGGGGTGGAAAAGGGGAGACTAGGGAAGAAGGGGAGAACGCGTAACTATCAACATCACCGAACATCCCAACAGTGACAAAGCGTGGTGCATTGGGATTGATACTTTTGTTCTAGAAGCGGATGAAAAGATGCGTTTTGTTGGAGAAAATAGGTTACACGGGAACACTGAGCTTTTATACACAGTTTTTCTACGCAGTTTATTGAATGGGAATATTAATTATAAGTTTTTTTTTTTAATTTAAAATTTTCAGCCCGGAGTGGAGAAATAAGTTGTTTTAATTCACTGCCTTTGAGTCTCCTATCCTACTAATATTACAAACGCGAAAGTTTGTATGGATATTTGGATGTTTGTAACTCATTAACGCCGCAAGTACTAAACCAATTTTGCTGAAATTTAAAATGAAGATTGATAATACCCTGGATTAACACATAAGCTACTCTGTGTCCCGAAAAAATCCGTGGTTTCCCGAGATTAGTGAAAAATTTATGGTTGTGAAGGTATGAATGTTTGTTACTTTTTCATGCCACTACACTACACTGAATTAACACATGGGCAGGGCACATTAACACTTTTATCCCGATAAATTACATAGTTATTAAAATCTGACAGTGATCACCCTAAACTCGCCAACACGCATTGGAGTAGCGTGAACATGCTCTATATCTCTATATCCAAAGGCAACTTTCATCATCATACCAGCCGATGGACGTCCACTGCAGGACATAAACCTTTTGTACGGACTTCCAAACATCACGATCCTTAGCCGCCTCCATCCAGCGAATCCCTGAGACTCGCTTGATGACGTCAGTCGACCTGGTGGAGGGTCAACCAACACTGCGCTTTTTAGTGCGGGGTTGCCATTCCAGCACCTTGAGACCCCAACGTTAGTTATCAGGGTTGGCAGCGGAATCTCTGCCGGAGATTCTTAACACCCCTTGCCCCGTGTTACCGTAACCAATGCCAGAGCCAGGAATAGCGGGGCTGCCGGCAACTAGGCAACTATTAACGAAAGTAGGTAATCGAAATCAAACTTAACAAAAAGTTAATCGTCAAATTCAATAAGTATATTTAGTTTAATTATTTTGTCGAAAAATTAAAATTATCGCCTTGACCTAAATCTAAATCGGTTTCAAATCGGCTTTCAGCTGTAGAAAAGAAAGCAGATCACCGCGTTGGCGCGCCGCCATGACATACAGTTGTGTTAGAACACTGACTCGCAATCGTAAACGTCACGGATATTCGTTTATTAGCCCTAGCTCCCATCACTTGTTTACGTCAGGGTATTGTAAATTATGATGCATGTAAAATGGCATTAACATGAGCTTCTGTTCATTTAACGGTAAGGGCGGGGGCACACGATGCGTCGCGGCGCCGCGTCGCAAAGATTTCACCGTATTACCGGGTACAGGTGCGGTGCGGCGCCGCAACGTTGTTATGTCGCAGCGGCGCCGTAGCAGCGTTCGACAGTCTGTTAATAAAGTAATGTTGTGACGCATAAGCAACTGAGCGGTGCCGCTTCGATGTCGCAACCCATTCACCCCTCCCCGCCTCGTCTCGGTGGTTGCAAGTCCGGTGCGGCGCCGGAGCACATCGTGCTTCAAAACATTAGCGTTCCCACGAAACTAAAAAGGGAATAATAACATAGTGTTCAATTAAATTAAAGTGATCATTATCACTTTGAAAAGGAGGAGTTAATATCTTAAAAAAAATTCAAAATCGGACTACTCAATAATAAGTTACACGTGTTCATACATAAAAAAATATACACGGCAAATTGTTAATCTTCTTTTTGGTTTTCGTCAGTTGAAAACATGGTTGCATTCCAACTTAGAGCTGAGAAATTTAAAAAGTTACGTTTAGAAGATTTTCGCCAAATCCAGTTTTTACTGTTGTAGGTATTCAAAATTTTTCAATTGAATTGCTATTGTATACTATCAATTGAAAATGTTATCGAAACCGCACGGACTTGAAATTGAGCAAGCTATTGAACAGTTTACTAAGACACCTTAATGGTCTAATCTAAGATCATCCAATCAATAGGATTTGGTGCAGAGTATTCACGAAAATGCATCCGCGGTCAAAATCAATTTGACGGAAATACGGGCTAAGCCAACATAAGACAGAATGACCGAAAATTCAAGCGAATGGGGTAAAAGCTAGTAGTTATTTAGTTATTTGATATTCACAACGGAAGCGGAAGTAACGTATACCAAAAGGTTCTATATTTAACCCCAACCTAATTTTTATGGCGTGTTCAAATAGGATGCTCCGTATTTGTACCTGTATGTGTATCTACCTATAAGTATTATACTCGTATCTTTGTAAGGCAATAGTTTTCTCAAAAACTAGTGATTTGATTTTATTTTTTTAGGATATTATATTTTAACCATCTAGATTGGTTTCAAGCTTTACCTCCAGTCACCTTTAAATAAATTACAATCAAAATATCTATGGGAATGTAAATTATATTTGATTTTAGGTTCAAGTATTCTGTGTGCTACAAACAAAACCCTTGTCTTTCATTTCACATTATGGCGTATGCGGAACCCATAAAACGTTTAGTATACTTTGTTTAAGCTCCATGATTTTTATGCTAATATTCTATTACTCACGGACATTTTGTTTTATTTCTCTTTCAAAATGGCTGCGTGCCAAATAATCGAGGCGTTTTGGCTTAAAGCCAAAAACATCTGTCGGCAGAACAAAAAAAATATTTTAAAAAATATTACTTTTTACCTTAATAAGAGTGATATACCACATTAGGGAACACTGACAGTAAACGCGTGGTTACGAGTATACGTTTCAAACGACGAAAAACAGAGGAAGCTTCTCAAATTGACGCGTATATCTTACATGTATGACCACGCATAACTTTTTACTGAGTGGTCCGATTTTGATAATTATTTTTTTATTTATAAATAAATATAAATAAATATACTTAAACAATACACATCACTATCTAGCCCTAAAGTAAGCATACAGAGTAGCTTGTGTTATGGGTGCTAAGATAGTTGATATTATAATATTAATATAGAATTATATACTACATATAAATACTTATATAATGTATAAATACACACAGACACTGGAAAACACACGTGTTCATCACACAAATATTTTCCAGTTGTGGGAATCGAACCCACGGCCGAGGATGCAGAAAGCAGGGTTACTACCCACTGCGCCACGCGGCCGTCCGTTTATTGAAAATTATATAAGTACCTAGAAGTTTGAAGTTCGGAGAACATATTAGTTTAATAAGTCAAATAAAAAAAACAGGAGACGATTGATTGTTTTACTCATTAATTGTAACGTAAGAGCACGCATAACTTTTCACAGAGTAGTCCGTTTTTAATAATTCTTCTTTTATTATATAGGATATATATACCTTTAAGTCGGTCTCATATAAATTTGAAAAAAAAAATACTGTAGTACCTCTGTTTTAAGTACTAGAAAACCATCGCACACGCAGGAAAACTTGTAAAGAAAACTTCCAATCCTGCATTGCCCTCTGCCTTTGTCATAAGCTTCAAAACACAGCAAAGCTACTAGTTGATAGAAACAGGAATGTCTTTAGTACTTTTCCGGGTGGGTTTTTCTACACAGAGTTTAGAAATACTATTACGATTGGTCTTCGGGCAGACCAACCTTGCGTGTTTTGGGTATCAGTGAAACCACACGATGATTGTGTATTATACTACAATGGCATATATATTTACAATACTTAATATGTTATATACTAAATCTATACTAATATTATAAAGCTGAAGAGTTTGTTTGTTTGTTTGATTAAACGCGCTAATCTAAGGAACTACTGGTCCGATTTGAAAAATTCTTTCAATGTTAGATAGCCCACTTATCGAGGAAGGCTATAGGCTATATATCATCCCCGTATTCCTACGGGAACGGGAACCACACGGGTAAAACCGCGCGGCGTCAGCTAGTGATTCTATACAATTACAAGATTAATTTACGTCATAATGGAATGTGCTTACAAGTATTGGACGTGTAGTTTTCTAAACGCGGAACATAAATTGATGTATAAACACTTATTCTATATGTAGTATTACCTTGGTTTGTTTATTGATTTATATTTATAACTAGCGGACCCGGTCAAGCTTCGTTTTGACATAAGTGCATTTATTCTCTACCCTTCTATACCTCTACCCCTACCCTACCCCTACATATGGACTGTGGCCACAAATACTACAGATACAATCAGGTTAGAACATAATGATAAAAAAGTGTAGTCCGAAAAAAAACCGTTTTCATGTCTATTCAGAGATGTAATCTCACGCATCGCGTATTACTCCATGGTGCGTTAAATAACATCTGGAATAGAACACCTTCTATATGATTATATTCTTTTATTTGTATTGACTTTTATTTACAAAGGAGTCTTCTATTTAGATTATATGTATTTAATCGATATTTAGCACATCGGTCTTTCAATGGAGAGTCACAGGTAGATTTTTATTCTTCAGAGCTATAATAGTAAGTAGTACGTTTACATCCATTGACTCTGCCCATTTACAATTTGTAATAGCACTAAGCATCTTGTTTTAGGTGGGGAATCTTAATATAATAAATTTTACCTTTTGCCTTTAAATTACATATTATATAATCGTTAAAACTTGTCTTAAACACATGCAATTAGATTTTTATGGCTTTTGAGAAAATAGAAACACACTATAGGTACATAGAATACAAAACTTTTAATTTTTAAAATTTTGGATTTTATTATGAATCTGAATATTCTGTTGCGTATTATGTTTTGACCGTCAAAATAAGTTTCGACGGCCTCCGATGCGCAGTGGATAAACAAGGCGGAGGTCTGGCTGGTGGGAGGCTACTGCTACCAGCAAAGACGTACCGCCAAGTGATTTAGCGTTCCGGTACGATGTCGTATAGAAACCGAAAGGGGTGTGGATTGTCATCCAACTCCTAACAAATTAGTCCGATCCCATCTTAGATTGCATCATCACATCACATCAAGTGAGATTGAAATCAAGTCTTGTAAAAACAACAAAACAATGTACAAATCTGGAGCATTACGAGTCGTACTCGCCCACCAAGGGTTCCGTAAAAGGTATCTTAATGTATGGTCGTAGCCTAAAATCTGAAAAATATAGACACGATCGAGTATTGTCCGTCGCGTCGTCCACAGGCCGGAAGCTATCTATGTGTGCAGTGTGTGAGCCAGTGTCCGCATGTACAGAAATAGCACACAGTCGCACGTGCTCGCTGGTGTCAGCAGTGACAGTACAACGAGCCGTCTTCCAGCCGTCTGCCCGCCCGTGCCAAAGGTTCCGGGTTCGTGACGCGCCACTATGCGACCGTCTGTCGTCGTATTTAGAACAATACCTCAGATTAAATTCTAATATTAGGAATGCGAAAGTAAAGCTACTGTTACACATGCTCATTTCAAGCACGAAAGCATGCTACTATGTAGCAGTTGCTACTTATTAGCATATGTATAGCAACATTGCTAATAATGAGCAAGCTTATTTCGAGCTTGCTGAAGAATCAACAGTCGTGCAATTTATGAGCATGCTATTTGCTGCGCGGGTGGAAGGGAGTATGCTTTTAACGCGTCTGAACAGGTTTGCTTATGGAGTATGCTAGTCGATCAGCATAGCAATTGTGTATTCTCTTCACCCTCACCATGTCTAACACGATACTATAGACAGAGAGCGACAGCAGATAGACAAATTAGCATGTGTAATTGGAATGTTTGCTTTCTTGAAAATAGCATGCTTATTGCTAGCAAATGTAAACTGATGACAATGACTGATGACTCATATGGAGCATACTTAATAGCACGTTTTTAGCATGTTATTTTAGAGCATGTGTACCTTAAGTCTGTCTATTAATTTTCACGGCTTAACCTGTGAACTGATTTTGATGAATTTTTGTATCTAATAGGAATGATGACTAGGTTTGAATATTTTGATTTTTATGAGACATTCTGGTAAGTAAGGTCAATGTTAACTAATTTATACGTACAAAGCAAATATGGTATGGATGTTTGCAAAATAAATAAGATTATAAAATTTCAAAATCTTTAATCTTATTCATATATTTAGCTTCCTTACATTAAACGTGACATTTTCCAATACAAGAACTATAAACACAAACGCACAAATAACAAGGATATTTGTAATTTTGTTTGAACGCCCATACAAATCGAACGATCATTATGATCTCTGTTCTTGGTCGCATTCTTCATTGCCACGATCGTCGTGTCCACACTGCAGTCCTCTCGATGCGTTGTTTACAATTTTCCTCCAGTCCCGTTCTCAGTTTTTCTAATGGCTGTTTTTACACAATTTTTAGAAAATTGGTGATGGGATGGCATTTTAAATTAAAAAATTGTCATCATCCCTATTGGGCTTCGATGCAGAACAATGGCTACTTCTTTCTGCCAAAATAGGAATACTTACGTGGGTTGAAAGTTTGTAGGAACGTCTTTAATTTTCAACGGACTACATTGTTTTTATGTTATATTTATGAAGAATGATGAATAAGTCATGAGTCAATATAAGGCTTTGTGCAAAAAAAAACAACTGGGCTATACTTATTATATTAAAAAAATGTATTTTGCCATGACTTACGGTTTATGTATCTTTGGAAAAAATTGCTAATTTAATTTACTGTTCAGTATTAAGCAGTTTAATTTCCCTACCTTTTAATTACCGACGAAAGGTTTCCCTAATTAATTTCGTTATCGGGTTCCTCAATACGACCAGTACATTTATGTATAATTACTTAAATTGAAAACACTCGTACACTGACTAGAAATAAATATTTTTAAAGTCATCATTAACAATTCACATTAGGCTCACTGTTGAGCACAAATCTTCAGAATGAGAGAGAAAATATAGAATATAGCACTCGGGGATAGTGAAAGAATTTTTCAAATCGGTTCAAAAGTTTCAGATCCTATTAATTGCAAACAAACAAACAAACAATCAAATCTTTCCTCTTTATATTATTAGTATCATCATTTCCAACCTATTTTAATGGTCCACTTTAAAGTAAGATTATTTGAAGCTTAGACCCACCTCGCAGTTTCAATGCGGGTTGGCGGGCAATTTCTTTGGCGCGGGCTGGTTTTTATTAACTTTAGTTACCTATGGTTTATTCTTACTGGACTAGTACCAAAACAGTAAAACTATTCGCTCAAAGGAGATGGTCCATTTCAAGTCTACTCTTGTAACCCGTATCATAAATATTTTAAAAATACAAGGGTTTTATTAAAATCAAAATAAGTGAATAAATCTAACTGAATAAAAAGAAATTAATAAAATTAAAACTCAAGTTTTTGATATCAAGATGGCGCCCATACAGCAACTTTAACATGACAATAGGGATGATGACAGTTTTTTAAATTGTATATAAATTAAGAGTATACTAATAGTAAAACAATTTTGTAAAAGGAACAGAGTATCTGCGATCATTACTTTTGGAGCTACAGGGATTTAAAGAGTCAGATTTGCGGCGCTGCCGCGGATCCCTGAAAAACGCCCCATGCAAAATGGCTCGAAAATATGACGTCATAGGCAATGTAATGATTGTTAGATTTGTATGCGCGTTCAAACAAAATTACTAATATCTTTGTTATTTGTGCGTTTATGCTTATAGTTCATATATTAAAAAATGTCACATTTAATGTAAGGAAGCTAAAACTGTATGAATTTTCATCTAATTACGATAAAATATTTTTATTAGATTTTGAAATTTTATAATCTCATTTATTTTGCAAATATCCAGACAATCTTTGCTTTTTATGTATAAATTAGTTAACATTGACCCTATTTACCCGAATGTATTACAAAAAACAATATATTCAAACCTAGTCATCATCCCCATTGACAGCAAACGTCAAATCGACTATTGCATTGAAAATGTCATCAATCCGCCATTATTACCCACATTAGTGTAGCATTTCTTGGGAGAAAATTAATATTATAAAATAATAAAAGTAAATTCGTAGATTTGTATAATCATAAATAGTTAAAAAAACTAGTTTTTTTTTAATTTCCGCCAGGGTACAACGACTGATCCAGGGCTCCATACAATTTTGGACCATCACCTTTCCTGTACAAGTTCGCTAGACATCGTAAATAGTATCGTTTACACACAAACCCCAATTAAAAGATAATGCTTTGAAGGCATACTGAGTTACGTTTTAGGCCAAGAGTACACGCATCAGCGTTGCCAGATCCCGATTTTCGCGGGACGTCCCGATTTTTAAATCAAATTTAAATAAACCGCGCGGTACAGTGCCGCTTTTCGGGAATAACTCGACCCTGCGTGCGTCATGACAAAGCGAGAGCGGGTGGCACACTCACTTCTCAGTTTATTGTTTGAACCGTCATCGTTTGCTTTTTGATTTTGATTTTTTTTTAATTTCTTTTTATTCAGAAGACAAATAAGACTGAACTATTTAACATTAGGGTTAATCAGATTTACAATATCATATTTTTATTAAAATACATTGTCTATAGATATTTTTACTATCTATTGTCAAGTAAACGTAATTTGAACTCAAATAAAAATTTAAATATTTTAAAATTAATTAAATTTTAATTTATTTTCAATGTAAATTAAATACTTTATCAAGCAGCATATATTTTTTTTACGATGTCCCGCTTTCGACGAAAGAATTCCGCTATTTCACTCAAAAGTTCTTAAATCCCTACTTACCAAAAAATAATCTGGCAAGGCTGATGTATCGTCATTAGCCAGTTTTTAATGGTCCATTACAAAAGTCATGGCTCCTCTCTCCTAAAGGACAGTGTATTTGAGGCCATGCTACTTAAATTAAGTATGGTGGGATTGTGGATATGATGTGTGATGTTATTTACTAATAAATGTAGCTTTCCATTGGTGAAAATGTTAATTAAATCCGTCCAGCAGTTTCAGAGCCTATTTTATCTTAATGTGTATATGCGATAGGTAATTATATGATATGCGATTGATAATTCATCACGAAATCTGGGAAACTGGGTCGTACAAAAATTAAATTTGACAGGGAGGTAGTCTTTAGTTAGTAGGTATCCGCTAAGAACGGATTATGCAATAGGGCCGGATTAAGGAGGTCTAAGGGCGGACGAAGTCGCGGGCGTCCGCTAGTTCCTTATAAACAAGCAAAAATATATATTTCCTCTTTGTAATATTAGTGTGAACTCAGCCTAAGGGCAGCCCAACTGAGATGAGCCTCGTTTACCACTTTACCCACAAATTAAACGCCGCTAAATTATTTACAAAACGTTCGGACCGCTGTAACTTATGCTTAAGTAAAACTACAAAGTGCTAATTAAAATTTCGTAAGTACAGCTTAATGAAATTTTCATCTTAGCGTTACTTACTTACTTAATAACGATTACTCTACAGTTTCAACGTTTATGTTTTCCAAAATAATAGTCCATCTACTAGGTTTATTTTTACTTGTTTAAAAATACCGCGTTACATAGTTACAGCCTACAAGCAACGTTATTTTGTACTATAGATTTGTTACGTTCCTATAAAATCACCGCAAAAAATTACCCGGATTTAGCTACTCTACTGCGCACACATGCACAATTTTATGTTTACTTACATTGTATATTTATGTTTAAAAACTATGTATATATAGTTTTTACACACACAACTCGACATTGTAGACAATATTTTAGGTATTATTTGTTTACATAATTGTCGTTGTTTACAATGCGGCTACATAAAATTAAGACAATTAGCCACCTTTGTTCGCCTTAGTTTCAACGCGTTAGTGACATATCTAATAGTATAAAATCTTTGGTGCGTGAATAGGAGGAAGACGGAAAAATGTCTTTTCTCTTTAATCAGCTCTTTTCAACACCGAATGATTGAACGACTTTCTTTTCGGCTTTCTAGGTTATAATTGCACTAACCTGTAATTAATGTTTATTTCTAATTTAAACAGTATACTTTTTTTTTACGAGACTTGGTCGCTAACTATGGGCCTCAAAATTAAGCTCAGAGTCACACAGCGTCAAAATTAAGCTCAGAGTCACACAGCGGGCGATGAAACTAGCTATGTTAGGAGTATCTCTGCATGATCGAATCAGAAATGAGGAGATCCGCAGAAGAACCACTTCACTGTCAAGTCACTGACATAGCTCAACAAGTTGCGAAGCTGAAGTGGCAATCGGCGGGGCACATAGTTCGAAGAGCCGATGGAATGGCGACCCCGCACTAGAAAGCGCAGTATTGGTCGACCCCCCACCAGGTAGACTGACGATATCAAGCGAGTCGCAGGTATTCGCCGGAAGCAGGCGGCTCAGTATCGTGATGTTTGGAAGGTAGACGTCCATCGCCTGATATGATGATGATGACTTTTTATAGTCTGAGATGGACTTCTTACTTGGAGAAGGTAAAAGTTCATTTTACCAATACTTCTGCAGATTTCTACACCGATGATACATACGTCTTTGCTGGTAACTAATCACAATATTTAATGTTAGTATGCCGTGAATTGCATTATTTTTGCCAGTGTATTAGTTTGTTTACATTAATCGTATTTAGCGACTTTTCATTCCGTATTTTTTGTTCGCATCAGCGTTATTTTTTTTATTTTTTTTATTTAATACACTTTATTTGTACACCACAAAAATAAAAGAAAACAAGCAAAACAGAAACACAAGAAAAAGTAGAATACAAAAGGCGGCCTTATCGCTTAGTAGCGATCTCTTCCAGGCAACCTTAGGCTTAGGAACTTATTAGGACAACTGTAGGTGGTGTGTACGTAATAATATTGTACATATACATACATACAAATAACTACACACTAATACATAAACCATAATACACAAATTATATAATAATTATAAATATCATAAAATAAACTAATATATAAATATATCATTATGTCGTATGATAAATATTCTAATAAAATAAAATATGTAACTAGTGACTAAGATAATATGTCTTAACGGATTTTTTAAACATGTCAAGGGATTTGGATTTCCGAATGTCGACTGGGAGTGCATTCCATAGCTTAATAGCACGAACAACAAATGAACACTTATAAAATTTACTCCTATGGAAAGGCATACACAGAGTAAGAGCACGACATGTTCTTAGCTCTGATTGCACTCCCAGAAATGTGAATTTCTCCTTAAGATAAGGAGGATATTTTGGATTAAAGAGCACACAGTACAGAAGAGAAAGTACATGCAGATCCCGGCGACGGCGAATAGGAAGCCACTTGAGTTTCTGACGAAATTCAGATATATGGTCATATTTGCGAAGGCTAAATATAAACCGAATTGCAACATTTTGAAGTCGCTCAAGTTTATTAAGATAGTCCTCAGTCAAACTGGGATAGCTTGCGTCCGCATAATCGAGAACAGAGAGTAGGAGAGAATTTGCTAACATAACTTTGGTAGGAATTGGAAGAAGAGAACGTAGGCGTCGTAACGAACTCAACGTCGCAAACGTCCTCCTACTCAACTCCTTGATATGCATGCACCACGATAATTCCTTGTCCATAACAACTCCAAGGTTTTTAACCGAATCACAATACGGTATCATGACACCGTTGTAAATAATAGGTGGTACGTCGCCCCAAAGAACTCTTGAGATTAGACTAGGACTGCCAATAATAATTGTTTTTGATTTAATAGGGTTAACCTTAAGCCCATACTGTTTGCTCCATACTGAAATTGCATTTAGATCTTTATTAATAGCAGACACAGCAGAGCCAAGGTTCTCAAGAGTTGACGAGCGATATATTTGCACATCATCTGCATACATATGGTAGAGAGAAGTGAAACATTGAGTGATAGAATTAATGAATATGGAAAAGAGTAAAGGAGATAACACGCCACCCTGAGGTACCCCGGCCGAAACATCGCACCAAGATGAGAAAGAATCGTGAACGCGAATACGCTGTTTACGGCCATTGAGGTAACTCCGAAACCAGTCAACCACCGATGGAGATATGTTAAGAGAGCATAATAAACCCAACAAAATGTCATAGTCAACAGTGTTAAAAGCATTACTAAAATCTAGCAGAACTAAGACTGTGAGTTGTCTATTATCCATCGCCCAGCGGATATCATCAGTAACTTTTGCTAAAGCTGTGACCGTACTATGACCAGGGCGAAAATCGGATTGAAAGGGACTTAGAATGGAATGCTTGCTAAGAAAAAGACTCAACTGTCGGAAAACCAATTTTTCAAGGACTTTTGACAGAAAAGGCAAAATTGAAATAGGTCGAAAGTCTGAGAAGGAATTAGGGGTAATTTTTTTAGGTAATTTCTGGTTTAATTTTCGTTATGTTGGATCGATGCCAACAAGGAGGCAATAAATTGCGTAAATCGGTGCCATTTTAATTGGTAACGACTTATCAAATGAATAGCTCAACAATTTCATTACACAACAATATTGTTGTAGAAATAAAAAGTGATTAAGACTACCCAGACCTTGGAAATTATTCCAAGGTTTTCAATAAATAATAATATTTTTTGTCCAAACAAGCGTAAAAAAGTGGTGCTAATGATAGTCGTCCACATATCCACATAGCACGTATCGCACGCATCTCATCAAACGGATTTTTAATGTTACGGTATACTCGTGCGATCCGTACGATGCAGTTCAGTAGACGCTGTTGTATGACTTTCTATTTCTTTTATTCCGTTTTATGTAATGTGTCCGATACGTACGTCACGCATATGTGGATACCTACCATGTTGTATTGTTGTTTTATTCATTGATACTCCGGTATTGGGACCAACGAGAGTCAGTATTGGCGGCCATCGATCGCGTTCCAAATCGGTCCAGTAGATCCTCTCTGGATCTACTGGACCGATTTGGAACCTCCTCCTACAACCACACAAACTTTACCTCTTTATATTATTAGCATAGAAGTCTCTATTTCTCTTGGTCATACCACTACTCTCGAAGGCTGGACCGATTTTGCTAAGGGTAGGAGTAAGATAGAGAAGTTACAGGGTAAGGTAGGGTACGGGTAAGGAAGCGTAGGGGTAGGGTAGGTTTAGTGCCGGGCCTAGGGTAGTGGTAGGGTAGGGGTAGAGGTAGGGTAGTGGTAGGGTAGAGGTACGGGTAGGATAGGGAAGTGGTAGGGTAGGGGTAGGATAGGCGTGAGATAGGGGTACGGGTGGGATAGGGGTAGAAAAGGTATAGGGTACGGGGAGGGTAGGGGTAGGATGGGGGTAGGGTGTAGGTAAGGTAGGGGTAGGGTAGGGGTAGGTATGGGGTAGGGTAGGGTTAGGGGTAGGGTAGGGTAGGGTAGATGTAGGGGTTGGGTAGGGTAGGTTTGGGGTAGTGGTAGGGTAGGGGTAGGGTAGGGTAGGGGTAGTAGTAAAGTTGACATCGAAATTTACGCGGACGAAGTCGCGGGCGTCCGCTAGTTATATTATAAAGAGGTAAAATAGTTTGTGGTGTTGTAATCTCTGGAACCACTGAATCAATTTTGAAAATTCTTGAAAATTTGAGGGTATTATTAGAAAAAAGAGAGCCGTGATAGCCCAGGGGATACGACCTCTGCCTTCGATTCGGGAGGGTCGGGTCCTGGGCACCTCCAACATTTCAGTTGTGTGCATTTTAAATTCAAATGCAAATTTGAATTAATGAATATAAATAATTATTTATACCTACTACTATTCAAATAACACAATAGTCAGACGACATATCTAAACCTGTTACGACGGCCCTTTAAATATAAACAAACACGGACAGACGTCGAAACAAATATATGTAGCGTTAAGACTCGCTTGTTAATCTCGCAACTGATTGACAATACAGCGTCCCGGCAGCTTTTAGACGCTGTATTGTTCCAATTGGGTCGCAGCTGACCGCCATAACTTACTGTCGTGGCTGTCATCGACGAATTAACCAACTATCGCACTGCTTTAATTGGGATAATGTATTTTTTTAAAACAAATTTGCTCTTAAAGTATCGCATAATTCACCAAGTATCGAAATGTATCTATTTACGCACATGTGACGTAATGTAAAGCAAAATGCTCATGTGCCGTAATGTAATATAAAACCTTTATCAACCGTATACTCAGACTAAATACATAAGGACTAGTATCGCACCCAAATTCACGAACAAAATATTCTGCCATTTTCTAAGGAAAACGAGCTTAGATTTCACACATATCTTAAACTAAACTAGCAGTTTTTGTTCGTTTTTTACACCATTTAACTACACAAAAACCATTAACCGACGCACACGATTGTAAACTATGAAACATCGATTCTATAGAGACAGTGTTTATAATCGCATAAGATAGTTGATCATATACTTTGACAGAAAAATAATGTCTCGCGAGGCAGGTCTTTATCTAATTAGTCTGAGACCGTATAATAACGAACGGTACTTTTTTAAATCTTGGCAAAAAGTTTATGTCAGAAAAGTGCTCAACATTTTGTAAATAAAATTAACTTTGTGAGATAAAATATAATAAGAAAAAAAAAAACATTTAATTCTTTAATTTTAATAATTTTGACCATAAATGTCAACTATTAATCTTTATCAGAAACAAAAAAAATATTAATTTACTTTATTAGTAATACTGGCTATTTTTGGTGCATTTGTCAAAAAAAAACGCTGTTGTGCGCACTTTGTTATCTGTGTAAAAATTACAAGCGTTTCACAATGTCATCATAAGGAAAACAGGCAAAGATGCAAATTCATTTTCAAAGTGTGTTCAAAGTGTGTTTCCTCGCAAATGTGTTATAAAACGTCGTATGACATACGTGCGCTTTGATAATTACAGCCTCTGCTTCCTTAATTGCAGCTTGCAATATCGCCTCGGCTGTAATTTTCAACTTACAGCACTTATATCGTAATGTACTATTAATTGTGTATAAATTAAAAGTATGATAATAGTAAAACAATTTTATAAAAGTAATACGGTATCTGCGATCATTACTTTTAGAGCTACAGGGATTTAAAGGAGCATATTTGCGGCGCTGCCACGAATCCCTGACAAACGCTCCATACAAAATGTCACGAATTAATGACGTCGTTGATCATTATGATCGTTAGATTTGTATGGGCGTTTAGGCAAAATTACAAATATCTTTGTTGTTTGTGCATTTACGTTTATAGTTCAATTATTAAAAAATATCACTTTTAATGTAAGGAAGCTAAAAATGTATGATTTTTTCATCTAATTACGATAAAAGATTTTTAATGCATTTTGAAATTTTATAATCTTATTTATTTTTCAAACACCCAGTTAATCTTTGTTTTTTACGTATTAATTAGTTAATATTGTCTCATTAAAATCAATATATTTAGTCATCATCCCGATTGTTAAAACAATATAGCGTACGCCCGTGACTTTGTTCGCGAGAAAGTCGGTGTAAATTAGTCATTATCATTTTCACAAAAAGGTCTGGGCTCCCTCCAAATATGAGACCGGATATGTAGTTTAGAACCATCACACTTCTCCAATACTGGTTTGCGGGCTTAGGATGATAATGTTAATTTTAACCTTCATTGTGATTATCATATCAGCCGATGGACGTCCATTGCAGAACATAGGCCTTTTGTAGGGACTTCCAAACATCACGATTCTGAGCCACCTGCATCCAGCGAATCCCTACAACTCGTTTGATGTAGCCGTTTAAACCTTGGGTCGGTGTTCAAAAAATCAAAATCAAAAATCATTTATTTCAAGTAGGCTCAGTTTACAAGCACTTTTGACACGTCAGTTGACTATTTGTAAAGATTCTACCACCGGTTCGGAAGGCAGGTTCTGCTGAGAAGATACCGGCAAGAAACTCAACAGTTGCTCTTTTGAAAAAGTCATACAGTATTATAATTTACAATTGATAACAATTACTGTTTACATTTCTTATATTTTTACTTCCTGTGTGAAGGTGGAAGCTGATCCAACGGCCTCCAAGCATCTTTATCATTAAGGAACTCATTCCAAATACATTAAAGCAAAAGATTTATCGTCACATTATAGAGAAGAAAGCATATTATTTCTGGAATAGGTTAATATCAATAAAATTTTATCACGCTAAAATTGGATGTTGGTATCCAGCACTTAACGCTGTTATCACATATTATTCCCAAGACCCGTGGTATGCTAATAGTATGTTAGAAGATCGTAAACGTTTTTGGGACAAAATCATGGGACGCATTTGGCTAAACGCGTAAACTCAAATATGTATTCTTAAGAAGTATTTTAAAATGTTAATAGTATATTGGATGAGTGCAAACATATACTTTCGGGACGAAAAAGACCCCATAGGCCAAATGTAAGGCTTTAATATGTATTCCCAAGAAGTGTGATACGCTAATAGTATGTTGGATGAGTGTAAACCAAATATAACATTATAAAAAACATTATAATATTAAACAATTGAACTATGTTAGAAGATCGTAAACATACATTTTAGGACGAAAAAGACAACAAAAAGACACATTTAGCTGAATGTACGACTCTAATGTCTATTCGCATTTGTACGTATACGTGATAATAGTACGTATTATGAACGTTATTTTGTTTTTTTTTTTTTTTAAATTCTAACTTGTTGTTAGGAGGAGGATGAAAATCCACACCCCTTTCGGTTTCTACACGGCATCGTATCGGAAAGCTAAATCGCTTGGCGGTACATCTTTGCTGGACCAATTAAGAAAATCTCAATCTTTCCAGCCGAGAATCGAACCCAGGACCTCCGTTTTGTAAATCCACCGCGCATACCAAGTCACGCAGGTCGTCAAAGAGCAACTGTCACCCGCACCATGCTATAACGTACATTTTATCATTATATTTAATGTTAACTGTATGGAAGACTAGCGGACCCGGACAAGCTTCGCTTTGACTTATGTGCACTTCTTCTATCCTATCCCTACCCTACCTAACTATCTTTTGTTGAAAACTGCGGAATGCTCCATACAAACTTCTTAGTGAAGTGGGGGGTCAGAAAGAGACAAAAAGTAGTCATGTCACTCTCCATCCTTTCAACTATCTCCACTTAAAAAATCACGTCGATTCGTCGCTCCGTTTTGTTGTGAAAGACGGACAAACAAATAAACAGACACTTTCACATTTATAATATTAGTATGGATTAGTTTAACACGTACATTTTTGGGACGTAGCAGACAGTATACACATTTGGTTACATGTAATAGATATTAAACTTGTTTCAATATCATTTTACACAAAAAAAGCCATTAAGTAGGTACTTACCGAAACAGTTCCAATACAGACTAAAAACTGCTTTAAATCCAGTACCTGAAAAAATAAGAAATTTTCCATGAGGCTGAATAATATCTCGCAGAACAAAATGGTAAGTTAAGAACGGAAATCAAAATAGTATTCTAAAGTAAACTTAGAGCAAATTCATAAGTCAATAAAAAAAAATATATGACAACTAGCTGACTCAGCAAACGTTGTTTTGCCATAATTCGCAGAAAAAAACATAAGTTAAAAATAGATGTTGACCGAATCACAGATCTACCCGATATCCACTCAAAATCTCATAAAAATCGGTCCAGCCGTTATGAGGGAGTTTGGTAACAAACACCACGACACGAGAATTTCATATCATTCATCATCATCATTATCAACCCATATTCGGCTCACTGCTGAGCTCGAGGTTCCTCTCAGAATAAGAGGGGTTAGGCCAATAGTCCACCACGCTGGCCTAATGCGGATCGGCAGACTTCACACACGCAGATAATTAAGAAAATTCTTTGGTATACAGGTTTCCTCACGATGTTTTTCCTTCACCGTTTGAGACACGTGATTCGACCGGACCCTCCAGAATCGGAGGCAGAGGTCATAGAGGTCATTAGAACGGCACGAAATTTCATTTATTAGATAAAAATTATATTTGTAATACGCAAAGACGTTACTGTGCATTTGTATAAATACTTGTAATTTACAAAAACTTTAATGTAATTACATATCACGCAAAGAAAAATCAGTGCAGAGAAGAAACTATTCGAAGAAAAAAAAAACACTCAATGAAAAAAGATGGCCGCCAGTTTCACAATAAAACAAAAAACAAGAAGTAAAGTATAAAAAAGGGTGCGCAACTTTAATCCCCAACTTTTACATTTCAATACTTCGTTCCATCTTGCACGCAGAGTACAAGAAAGTTCATAATCCAGCAACGTTAAAGTTTGTCACCGTATTAAACCGTACAATCCCTCAGAGAATCCGCTATCTATCAAGAAATAATCTTCGACTCTGCTGCTCTTGAGACAGAAAAGAGAAAAAAGTCCACATCTAGGCCAGCTGTAGCTTAGTGTAAAATGTATAATACTTTAATACCTATCGGCAAAGATGCCACTTATTCTTTTTACTTCACAAGTTACGACAATTTTTGAAGTAAAAAGAATTTGTTGCAATCTCCTATAAATGGTGTATTGATAAAACTTTAACGCTACTTAATTAGGTATTAGCATAATAGAAAAGAGAAAAAAGTCCACAAAAATTACGACAATTTTTGAAGTAGTTAATTTCTAAATATATCCTCAATATTTGTCTATTGTTTAAATAAAACTACTTTAATTTTCAACCACTGTCTCCCCTTCTGTATCTGACAAAAAGTATCGTATAACCTCCTACAAATTACGGTCTCAAACCTAGCCAAGTTTCATTTAAATTCATTCAGTAGTTTCAGCGTGATGCCCGGTCAACAAAATTCGGATTCGGTTTCGTAATCTCAGGAAGTTTTATTTCTTTTCTAACTTTCAAATACAACTGTAACTTAAAAATATAAATATCAAAATCCGATTCGAGATTTCCGAAACATCGCTATGAGGTTTTAGCAACAGGTGAGCACTGGACGCCGGCCAAACGGCTGGTACAGTACCTACCTACCGGTTACTCTGCACCTGCGTGCGGTCCGCGGTATGCAACGGAAGTAAATGACATGACATATCACTTAATCGATGTACGAACCTGCCTTGTTAGTCCAGTAGCTATGAGGCTTCAGATCACGAGTCGAGTTCCTGGATTCGAGCTTTTTTTTTTTATTTTTGAAGAATATTTGCCATATTTTTTTTAATATGACCAATATTCCCATTCCCCGCCAACTGGTCGGGAAAGACTGAATTAGGAGTGGGTACGACAATAGACCAACGGGGCGAGCATCGAACTACCATCACCTCTCGGTGATGAGTCCGACCGCTCTTAAAGTTGAGCTATGGAGACTCCTTTTGTGAAAGAAAATGCGGCAAAATTTTGTGCGGCAAAATGCTGAGTTGGGGTCTTTTTCTAGGCGTTTCTTATATTGCTCAACTGTTTGAGTGGTTAAGCTATATGTTTAGAATTTAATATTGTTTTGTGTGGCATTACTTAAAAATAAAGATTTTTGAGTAATGCCACATAAAACATACATATGTCATACATGCCATACAAAACAATCTAGATCTGTCTAGATTGATTTATCCGTGGAATCACTAGTATATGTAACATTATACATAACCACGCAACGACAAGAAACCATAATTTTAAACTAATTATATAATGTAGGGATTTTTCAAAATCTTAAATTGTAACTTGTTATAGTATCTTTAGACTTAGATGGTCACATTATAGGGTTAAATATACAATGATTATAATCTAAACTGCGAGAAAAGTATGCCAATAATCTAGACTTGTCTATCATAAAACAAGCCCATCGTTAGCGTTACTAATTACTGCCAGCACAATTGGCTTCGATTGGGCGAGCTGACAATACACCGCCTACTTTTGTCCGGCCCACCAGCCACCGTGGCAGTCGGCCAAGCTCGCACCAACAATGGGCTCGCAAATGAAGAGAACTGAGCACGTGTCAACTCTGATCTGCCATATTGGTACTCGAACTACGTCGAGGGTCTGCATTGGATAAACTAATCACTTATAATAAATTTGTAGAGAGGTGAATTCTGTACATGAAATATATTTCCAAAATAACTATCAGGTGATATAAGTGATCGATACTGATGCCAAAAATGCAATCAATAAAATTTTTGTCTGTCTGTCTGTATGTTCTTTATAGAAACAAAAACTTCTAAATGGATTTTAAAGAATCTTGGTACAATTATTTTACATACTCCTGGGCAGGTTATGGTATACTTTTCATCACGCTACGATCAATAGGATCAGAGCAGTGAAGAGTAATGTTGAGAAAACGGGCGAAGTTACTCCATTTTTTAAGGTTCCGTGGCGTGTACATCCTTTATGGTTAAGGCTACATAGAAATCACGTATGACGGAAATGTTCTCCTTAAAATTATATAAAAAAAACACAACAGCATATATATGTCTATCTTTTATGGTTGACTCACAATAACACGTGTAATTCCCGATAGCTTAGCAGTTCAGAGCTTTCTAATTATATTTGTCTACTCTTATGTTTATAAGGGGTTTCTAGGGTAGGGGTAGGGTAGGGGTAGTGTTGGGGTAGGGTAGTGGTAGTGTAGGGATAGGGTAGGGTGGGGGTAGGGTAGAGGTAGGATAGGAGTAGTTGAAAGTTTATATCGACTTTCACGCGGACGAAGTCGCGGGCGTCCGCTAGTATCTAAATAAAATAATTAAACTTCTTTACGACTAGTTGTAGGGGAAGAGAACTATTAGTTTAAAACTTACTATCTATCTATATGGTGAAGAATGAAGGAAATATCTAAATAATTAAATTTGTTAAACAGTAAGGGATGAAGCGTCTGTGGCTACTAAATAGATACCTATAGGTATATGAGACAGTGAATATAGGTACCTATTTAGTAGTC
Organism: Bicyclus anynana; assembly: GCF_947172395.1. Lineage (NCBI taxonomy): Eukaryota > Metazoa > Arthropoda > Insecta > Lepidoptera > Nymphalidae > Bicyclus > Bicyclus anynana. The sequence continues at coordinate 16,637,919 of NC_069085.1, read as the reverse complement.
ACAGACACTACAGTATCTACGGGGTATAAATTCATTTTGTCAACTATAACTATAATACAATTTTAAATTGTATAAAAAACTTAAAAACACGTTTTAAGCACGCGCTAAAAATTACTAATATTGGATTTAAGTCACGTGACAATTTTTTTCGTGTTCCTGACAGCCAGATTCCAAGATTTTCTTACATACATAGTTTCAAGTGAAGCTAATATAAAGCATGTAAAAATGACAATTCAGTTCAACATTTGTATGAAGTATTTAACTGTTTACACACACACACAAATAATTTTGCTAAAATTACTAACACACTGAAAAGAGACCGAAGTAGCTGATGGAAATCTATTATTCCATTACGCCATTTTTCTGACAGACATGCGAGTAGTCCGGCATTGTCCGGCTCCTTGCTGAATTCGCACACGTAACTCATAAATCTACCAAAGCCCGGACGCTCCGCATTTTTGTATGGACGGAGCGTTGAGATCAGAGATTTCTAAGTGGTCACAGGAATTGAAGCAATATTTCCTATTAGGTACTTTGAAAAAAATATACTAATAATAAAATATATAAAAGTAAGTTTGTACCGGTTACGGTCACAAAAGGTGCTATTCCCATTATAATTCAATTTTGAAATTCATCATCATTATCAACCTATATTCGGCTTACTGCTAAGAAATTCATCATCATTATCAACCTATATTCGGCTTACTGCTAAGAAATTCATCATCATTATCAACCTATATTGGCCTTACTCCAAATGAGAGGGGTTACCCACTGAGCTATCACGGCTCTAAAATTTTTTAATTTTTTTTTATTCTTTACAAGTTAGCCCTTGACTACAATCTCACCTGATGGTAAGTGATGATGCAGTCTAAGATGGAAACGGACTAACTTGTTAGGAGGAGGATTAAAATCCACACCCCTTTCGGTTTCTACACGGCATCGTACCAGAACGCTAAATCGCTTGGCGGTACGTCTTTGCCGGTAGGGTGGTAACCAGCCACGGCCGAAGCCTCCCACCAGCCAGACCTGGACAAATTAAGAAAATCTCAATCTGCCCAGCCGGGGATGGAACCCAGGACCTCCGTTTTGTAAATCCACCGCGCATACCACTGCGCCACGGAGGCCGTCAAAAAATATCTCAGATTAAAAAAATAATTGATATTTCGGAGAGTGTGCACAGGAGCTATTGGAGCTCGTACCACCGTCATCATCTTCACCATCGCACTGCAAGACACCGGGTAGGTTTCCATCCCTATGTCATTGACATCTCTAGAGCTCGTACGGAGAGATTTGCTTCTTGGTTTCTTATTCGAATGCTAGGGTATGGAACTCTCATCAATCAGTGTTTCCTAATTAACAATCGTTAAAAAGAGAGTAAATAGGCGTCTTCGAGGCAAGTGCGTTCAATCTTAGGCCACAACTACATTTACCATCAGATGAAATCGTGGTCAAGCGCGAGCCTATTCCATATAAAAAAAAAATATTTTGTTTGGTTAAGAATTTTTTAGTTTAGTTTCTTCAAAACTCTTCTTTAAAACTCTTGCTTAAGTATTTACATAAAGAGTCAAAACTAAATAAAATACCAACCATAAATGTCGACAACTCTCGGACCATTATATTTTATTACTTTTATTATAGTGAACACACTCTGAGATTAAAAGACGTATATTCAAACTATTCTAACAGGTAACAATAGGAAGCCGTAAGAAATAAAGGAAAATTTCTGGTATAATGGCTATTGAAATGGTATTGAAGCTGTCATGTTATTCTCTAAAACTTATCGTTCATCGTCGAGGTCGCCCTTAGGTTATTTTTTTCACTCATGTATACATAATAACTGTATTGGCCCTGTCTATTGTTATTATTATGTTAAATTACAAATATAAAAATTGAAAAGTTCTTGATATTAATAATTTACCTAATTGACACGGTAGGTAATTTCAGACAAACATTGTTTGGTTATGCACCTAATGAATTATCACATATTATCATTATAATTTTATTATTTACTAGCGGACGCCCGCGACTTCATCCACATGGAATTCAGTTTTTCACAAATCCCTCGGGAACCACAGATTATTCCGGGATGAAAGCCTATGTGTTAATCCAGGATATTATCTATTTTCGTTTAAAATTTCAGCCAAATTGGTCCAGTAGGTGTGGCGTTAAAGAGCAACAAACATCCAAACAGACATCCAAACAAACATCCATACAAACTTTCGCGTTTATAATATTAGTAGGATTATTCATATAATTCATCGTCGTCATTTCAACGTTGCATCAACGTTGCGCTGAAAGTGATGTTTTAGGGAATGAACCAGAATAGTATGGTATAATGAAGCCAGGTATTGAAAATGACCAAATCGAAAACCAAAGGATGTAGAATGCTTTCAGCGTTGTTACTAAAATCACCGAGAGTCAGCCATATTGTTGTTTTTGCATCCATTTTTCGAACAACAAAACAACAACACAACAAAATCCCGCTCCGGCGCGATTGGAAATCTTCGATATCGATATTTGATTCGTTTGGCTTCGACAGCTTTAGAAACGTTACTTCAAAAACATTAAACTTAATAAAGCGTTGTATTTAATTTTGAAGCATTTTTCTCTGTAGATACTAGTAAAGTCAGCCATTGCCGGTCAATTATTCTCACGTTTCTGTAGCGCAAACGGCAGCGAAGACGTTTAATAAGTCGAGCCGTCATGTGCGCAGCGACCAATACAGGATCAGTTATAGTCGTGGGTGCTGAAGAAACGTGAGAATAATTGATCGTCAATGGCGTGCATAATATAACAATTAGTAGGGCTTTTTGATAGCGATTAATTTGCCTACCTACTATTAGGTTATTACTACTAGGTTAGGTTAGGTTATGAGCCGTGATAGCCTAGTAGATATGACCTCTGCCTCCAATTCCAGAGGGTGTGGGTTCGAATCCGGTCCGGAGCATGCATCTCCAACTTTTCAGTTGTGTGCATTTTAAGAAATTAAATATCAAGTGTCTCTAACGATGAAGGAAACATCGTGAGGAAACCTGCATACCAAAGAATTTTCTTATTCAGAGAATTATCTTTTAAGTTCTCTTAAGAGAAGTTCTCATCGTGGTGGACTATTGGCCTAACCCCTGTCATTCTGAGACTCGAGCTCAGCAGTGAGCCGAATATTGGTTGATAACTATTATACCTACCCATAGATCCCGTTTTTGCAAGAAAATCGGAATAAAGAAAGTGCTATCCTAGCCTATCTATCTTCGCCACAAAGTTCATCCAAATTCGTTCAACCGATACGGCTCGATTGAATAACCATTCATCAATACATGCATCTATCCAGATTTAATACATACGAGTACATCCATTTATCCAGAATTATCCAAATTCTATAATGCTACTATCCACCATCCGATAAGCTGACATGCTTGCAGCGCTAACGGTTTGACGTCCGGTAAAACTGATCGACCAACACACGCTCAGTTTTATCGGCTGTCAAGCCGTTAGCGCTGCAGGCATGTGAGCTTGCTTGATCGTCAGTGGCTGACATAAGTAAGATAAGTAGCAAACAACAACTTGTATGAAAAATATATAGCCATCAAAACTATGAAGCTTTGTAATATGATATCTGCAACGTATGGAATAAATTCCTTCGAAGGCGGAATCTCATTTCGAATTGCACCTGCGGGTCGTAAGCCTTTGTGAATTAAGCGACGTTTGTAACGGACGATCAATCAAACGGTTATAGGGAGTAGAGAAAAGAATAAAAGTTACAGAAGAGAGTCGACTTAGTTTGGAAAATAAAAGGAAAGAATGTAAGTTACAATAAGTAAATATTGTTTATTCGGTACGGGCTATTTTTTGTAGGAGATAAAACTATAGAATACAATATAATAGTGATAATATACTTAGCTTTGTGACTCGGCAGAAGGACGTGATTATGTTAGATTGGTCGTCATCATTTCGTGTCCACAAGTCCATGATTAAGAACTCGGAATGGGTTAACATATTTGAATTTGTCGGACATATTCCGACACATATTCATGTGTGTTTACCCGTTTATCGATTTGACAATAAAAAAAATCAAGTTGAAATTTTAAATAGCTTCAAGTTTTTTTTCTATTATAATGTAAAATTTACGTTACGTAAAAATAATTATAAATTCTAAATAATGAAAATTAAAAAAAAAATAAAAAGGATACATTAGGGGACACCCGGGTTTGAACCGGGGACCTCTCGATCTGCAGTCGAATGCTCTACCACTGAGCTATATCCCCATTGGAAGTATAGTTGAAAATTAGTATCATATTACAATTCAAACAGTGAATCACACATTATGACGTAATAGGTTATCAATTTTTACTGCCTACGCTGCACAATAAAGATACGACTATATGGCCTGAGTAATTATTATTGCAAAGCCTTGGTCACACTGATTAGTTTTATTAATTTGAAAACTGTGAAATTAAATGCAATTTATGATGCATTGGTCCAGTAGTTAGTCTGTGTGACTTCGAATCACAAGGTCCTGGGTTTGAGACCTGGCCCGGCTTTTTATACTTACCTACCTACTGTGCTTTTCTGTTAAAAAATATTCTGGTGTTACCATACCATCTTTAACACTTAGGAGGCAGAAATATTATCACCCAAAGCTCTATTTCGAAGCAGCGTGATAGGCTTAAAAATCACATTTAAAGAAGAAAATTCTTTAAATAATTGGCAATACTGTCAAGCTTATTATACGATTGATGACTAGCCGACGCCTCGCGGTTTTACTCGCATAGTTCCCGTTTCTGTGAGAATACGGAGATAAATTAAAGCTTATGACATTCACAAATAACGTGACTTTGTTGTGGTTGTGTGTGGTTTGTGTGTTGACCCCCCACCAGGTGGACTGACGACATCAAGCGAGTCGCAGGGGTTCGCTGGATGCAGGCGGCTCAGTATCGTGATGTTTGGAAGTCCCTACAAAAGGCCTATGTCCTGCAGTGGACGTCCATCGGCTGATATGATGATGATGATGATTGTTGTGGTAAAAGAATTTTCTTTATCGGTTCAGTAGATTCAGAGATTATCCCTACATTAAAATTTCAAAAATCTCTTTATAAACTCAATCAAAATAAATAAATTAATTTTGATTTTTCTTTTAAAAATAGTTCAGCAACTCGCTAGTATACCGAGTAACATTAGATGAAAAGTCAAAGACTTAGATAAAAAAGGTATTTTTAAGTAAACTAATGGTGCCAACCGTATTTTAACAAGATGTATTCAGACTATCGGTTTTAAAAGCAGCAAAGGTCGTCCAAGGTAAATTGGTATGGTAACAATTTTGTGAAATTCACCTTTTTACTGTACCCTCGCATACATTCGCATCTTGATGAGATCTCTATTCAAATTAACCTCATCGCTGGGAGTGTGTGTTTGGAGCGAAATTACTTCCCATTAAGGTGATGGTGGGAGAGAATGGTGTGACCTCAATCCGACTGGCCTGATCGACTTTAATTTTAACTGTAATTGGATGAGTGAATCGATCGGTGATCAACTTTTGAAATATTACTAAAAATATTCAAAATAAATATAAAAATATTCAATAAAAACTTTAAATTTAATTTTGAATCGCCAAAAACTCATTTTTTTATTATTGTGACAATTGAAGTTCTAAACTTTAAATTAGGGTTTCAAACATGTCCATGTCGGCCTTTGAAGAAATCAAAAATAAAAAAAAAAGAAAGAAGATTGCAAACTCAGCAAACTACCTAAATCCTTGTGGCATTAGTCTATTAAGGATGTCCATAAAGATTTTCCCCCAAAACTTGTTATATCTGCTTCTGCAATCACTAAATCAGTCGCTTTCAAAAACTAAAAGCCACCGAAGAACATTTTCATGGTTTTCTATAGTAGAAGATACTCGAGACACGAACTTAGCGAATAACCCACTTATTTCGTAAAACCAGATATATATATTTTACAATTATTGTACTAAGAAAATTTATTGCTTTCAAAAACATTAAAACAAAATTAACCGTGTAACGTGTAGGTGATTATATTTTCAATGCCCCAGATAAAATATATACCACAGCGTATTAGAGAAATGCAGCGTAAAGCAAACATAATATTGTAATAATATCTGTCAGCACTTGCCATTATTCGCTACAGAATGAATATTTATGACTCAACGTTTTCTGGCCATTATTCTCCGCTAACTCGCGAACAAATAGAGCACTGAAAGCGTTCCACTTTATAATTTGATTAAAGGTGTTCACGTCTTTTTAGTTTGCCGCGTAATCACTATTTCTCGAGTCTTGTGCTATCATCACAGCTACTGAGATTCCTCGATGGTCCAGTGTTTAGCCTATGTACGAGTATGATATGAGGTCCTGGTTTCGAATCCTGGGTCAGGCGGTATGAGAGAGAGACGAATATCTTAGCAATCAACGGATCCAGCGTGCGGGTGCCGGGTCCATCGCGTGGCAGAGAAAAAAACTCCGAGCAAAATCTAGGACTTGTAACCAATAGATGTAGGGTTAAGGAATTCCTTGACAATTCTTTTAGTTTGCCGCGTAATCATTATTTCTTGTGCTATCATCACAGCTACTGAGACTTCCTGAGGTCCTGGGTTCGAATCCTGGGTCGTGCTGTATGAGAGAGAGAGACGAATATCTTAGCAGTCCATGGATTTATGTCGCGGGTGCAGAGAAAAAATCTCCGAACAAAGTCCTGGACTTGTGACCAATGAATGTAGGGTCAAGGAATTCCTTGACAAAAGATTAACACTTTCCTTCTCCGCTTTTGTTGTTCTCCCTGCTTAGCCAAATTTGGAAGAGGTTTAGGGCAGCTTTGGAAACCCGTTCTAATACATAACTTGCTACAGTTCCAGATAGGCTCAGGTCTTTAGGCAAGTTATAGAGAGATTTTGCTGGTAATCTTGTCACACCTACTTCTACGGCATACAGACTAACCACATAGCCATTTTTAGTTAGTTCATATGTTAGATCATAATATTTATTCTGAGTTTTTCTTTATTTTAAAAAATTTACAGTTAAATTCTCAGTCCGGAGTTCGAAAGTTGCTGGCTTTAGGTGTTACCCCCCGTGCCTTGGAGAGCACTTTAAGTCGTTCACTATCATTAGCATATGATATTGGTCGTTAATGAATACCTGTAGTTTTTTTATGCAATATAGGCTTGCGCTTAACTACAATTAAGCCTGATGGAAAGCATTAATGGGGTCTAAGAATGGACACGCTTACTTAGAAGATGCCTATTAGCTTATGCTTTGAAGGTGTTTAAAGTGTCAGGAAATCCAGACGCCGGTAGGGCATTCCAAATTATTGCTGTGCGAATTAGAAATGTGTGTGTGAGATCGTTTCGTACGAGTGGCCTGGACATCCACAATGTAAGGCGTCTTGCTGGTCTGTGGTAAAAAGGAGAAGGAAAAACTAGATGGTGAAGTTCCTGGGAACACTCACCAAAGTAAGTATATCTGGTAAAAGACCCATAGACAAGCTACATTGCGACAGTGTTGCAAAGTCTGCAATTTCGCTTGTATCAATGGTTGATTTTATCAATGATTGCCGCGGCGACTTTGGACCATGGGCATTGAGAGGTATCAGGTAATAAAGACCCTTCAAGACCAATCCGACAATAGTTCAAGGGGCCGGGATTGAATCTAGAATCTGACAGCCTATAGTTTAGTCATTTAACCATTAAGGCTTAAGATTAATGCTGGAAGCAAGGGTTTGAAACAGATTTTTTTCCATACAAACAGAAGGATTGCATGTAAGGACACGCCATGTTTTAGAGGGTAATTTGTATGTAAATTCAGTTTTACAGCATGCGGGCAGTGTCGCTTTGAGAGTCGGGTTTATTTGCAATTTATGTGGCCAGGTTTTGTTCTTTGGGTTTGTAGTTCTACATTGGATATTCAAATGCAATTTCTGGTTGTTCCGATGAGGTCACATTATGCACTTGTTTTGTTTATCAAAAAAAAAAATACTGTTGTCTATGAGTTTGATGTTCACTAGATAATGCTTTGATTTACAACAAAACAATTTTTTTTTATTGGTGAAGGTTTATACTGGTGGTAGGCTTCGGTCTCCACTAGTTACCATCTAAATACCAACAAAGTTGAGAGCCGTGATAGCCCAGTGGATATGACCTCTGCCTCCAATACCGGAGGGTGTGGGTTCGAATCCGGTCCGCGGACTCCAACTTTTCAGTTGTGTGCATTTTAAGAAATTATTTATCACGTGTGTCAAACGGTGAAGGAAAATCATCGTGAGGAAACCTGTATACCAGAGAATTTCGTTAATTCTCTGCGTGTGTAAAGTCTGTCAATCCACATTGAGCCAGCGTGGTGGACTGTTGGCCTAACCCCTCTTATTCTGAGAGGAGATCAAGCTCAGCAGTGAGCCGGATATGAGTTGATAACAACAACAAGAAAGTGCAAAAAAACACAAAATTGTGCTTGTGTCAGTGGAGTAGCTAAATTCGGAAGGCACGTAACATCTATAGTAGAAAATCTTTGGTTTAACGGGCCACTTTAACACGCGCATCAATACATAAGTTCACTGCTAGAGTGTTCTCCCTGTTATATAACTGCGACATAATATTATTATAATTGTTGCCTAAAAATGAATAATTATTTTTATTTTCACAAAACAGCTGTGAATAGCGCGCACGGGAAGTCGTTTGTCGTCGATACCGTTTTCGCTTCTCATTTCCGGTCTAGGATCTGAAAAAATTTATTTCATTTAATTTCTTTTAGCTGAGTTCAAAGAAAATATTTTTTTGTTAGACACCTCTATTGTGTTTGTTTATTTTTCAATAATTATATTTCCTGTCTCGTGACCTTCGCCTACAAAGTTAAAAAAGAAACGTCTCTTGCGTCATAAATTAGGTTATTAGAGCGTAGGAGATTAATATAATTTATTATGGTGTAAGAGCTAGTGGGGGCTAGACTTTTGTCATTCTATGAAAGCTCAAATTCTTGATTGTAGTCAAGGCTCAAATTCGTCATCTATCATTCACACCTCACACCACACCACAAATGATAATGGTAAGACAATAACCTGCATACTATATAATTCTAGGCGTCTATGGATCATAGTGGTTTCTAAAAGGGTACATACAACAAGGGTTGTCTTAAATCACCAGAGTACGTGGTAACCCTCCGTCGGAATCTCTAACAAAGTTTAGCAAATATAACTTCACTTAAAATAAAATACTGACAAAAAATTAGTTTTCGCCATAGCGTGCTTAGTATTTAATTATTCATGCTCTGCTTAAGATAAATTATTAACAGTACCAATTTATGCGAGTGCAAATAATGATATTTCATTTACGTTCAAGATAATTTTTCACTGAACAATATTTCAGTTCGCATGAAAGGCTGCAATCTCAGTTAGTCAGGGCCTATTCATTTTTATTGAAAAGAATACCTATACAGTACCAACCCAGTAATGCGGGGCTTTTAATGCAAACTTAAACAGTAGTGGTGGTTTTTTGAAAATCTATTTAATATTACAAAGAAATCTCGATAGTTTATTAAAGAACGCCGGTCAGCTCCTCCCAGATGATAAATTCGGGTAGGGGATACGGGCTTCGAGGCTTTGTCTCCTTGCCCGGGTAAGGCACAGTGGGGATCTTCTCTCTCGGTAATTTTCTTCCATGCTAGCATTGTGGCTTGTGGGCTTATTTAACAACTTTTTTAAGAGTATCAACAACTATTTTAAATGTATTCCAACAACAGCCACATAATTCTTTGTCTCTCTGGAAACTGATTGATTATAAGTAACAACAATACATTTCATGTCCGTTATAACTGGATAAAAAAAGGTTTGCCTTCTCTCCCGTTTATACTAAGGATTCATAACCAATTGATTAAATTCCTCATCACTTTGCAGGTGTATATAACATTTTCATATTCAAATTCAGGTGCGATACGACCAATAAGGAAACGAGGGGGAATACATACGCGCTCACCAAATATAATTCTGGAATTAAATCCTCGTGAATTTGGGACGATCCGCAATTTGAACAAATGTTTGAGTATATTTGCGTTACTTGTGATTAAGACCAAATAACTTTTCATTACACCTGTTTAAGAGGTAATTTACATTAATTACAGTTATACAACTCTTTATATTAATTGTTATTAACTTTAGCACAGAGATTAAGTAAATCTGAGCAAACTTTTCGCCAAAGTACAACTTAAAAACGATGCAATAGGGGATGAAAGCGTATAGATAACTTAAATACTTTAAAGAATTTAAAATTAGCTGAAATATGATAAGAGTAAGTAAGTACAGTTTAAATCTATTTACACATCAGGAAAGTAAACGAACGCCCCATAACAAGACAATATACTAGGGCGGCATGAAATGCATAGCAGTCCACCGTATTACTCTATTACTTCGTGTTTAGTGCCTAAGCTCAGAAAGAACACATCAAGTGAAAACAATAGTTTTATTCTTTACAAATAAATTAGCCTTTGTCTACAATCTTAAAAAACCTCAATCGGCCCAGCCGGGGATCGAACCCAGCACCAGTACAGTTTATATATATTTACGCACCAAGAAAGTTAGAGAACGCCCCATAACAAGACTGTAATACTAGGGCAGCATGAAATGCATAGCAGTCCACCGTATTACTCCATATAAGTCCCTTGGGTCCCTAAGCTCTGAAAGTACACAATTAGCATAGAGGTAGTATCATCATCATCATCATCATCATCACCATCAGCCTGGTTTAATGGTCCATTACATAGCCAGGCCTCTCTCCTTACAGGACAGTCAAGTATGACCAAAAGTTTATATCTATTTACACACCAGGAAAGTTAGTGAACCCATAACAAGACTGTAATACTAGGGCAGCATGAAATGCATAGCGGTCCACCGTATTACTCCATTACACAAGTCCCTCGGGTTTAGTGCCTAAGCTCTGAAAGCACACAATTTACCTGCAAGCTCTAAATATGCATGCGAGCACCATGTCATGAAACCTAGATTTACGATTCGCCGGGAAATGCAATTCATTTCACTGTTTTCAAAATAAAATATACACTTTACAAGATGTTTTAAAATATTGCGTACGTAAAATGTAATAGATTATTGTACACCAAGTAAACTTGTTGTTCAAATATTAATGGAATATGTGATACATTGGTAGTTTTGGGATAAACTCACAGTATTTTTTATACTTATCGTAATGCCTCAATAATAAGAAGTATACTAAGGTAAGTTGCCTAATTTGTCCAGTCTTTACCATTATAGATTACGTCTGTGTCATGATAGACGATGTGTGTTATATATTTATGTGTATTATGTGTGTTATATGTAATAACGTCGCTTCCACTTACTCGTAACATCAGAATGACCATCTGTTTTTTCCGTCAAGTATAATAATGGAGCATCCTGACCCTGAGATATATTCAATATTCATTAACTTCGAAAACGAGAACTGTAAGAATTTTCATTGTTCTATTTCTATGTTCCCACACTCAAATTAAAAAAAGAATACATTGTTTATTTCGTAGCAACAAATATTTTGGCACCAATTTTACAGGCTAGTCTATTAGGAACTATACCTACATATTGACAGAAAATTGCACCATATAAGAAGTACACTGCCACGGCAGAGTTAGGTACTTTTTATATCAATGACTATTTATTACTATTAAGTACTAAACTTTAAATTCTTGTACGAAAGTTAGTATTTTCCAACATTTTAGTCCCAAGAGTTTGATTTTATAGTTCTTTTTAGCTTCTGACCTACAATTCGCGACCATTAACAAAATGCAGTGCGCGCAGAGCCCAAGTATTGTCTTCACATAAATTTTAAAGTTTTATGAACGTATACAATCGCAGCCGGCCCATTCATTCCTGTTGAAAAGAAAACACAGCGCGCAATAACACAGACCCACTTTCATTCCGGTTTACAATGTAGGGATGCTGGGTGTCTAGACCCGCGGAGTTTTCTCAAATTGTGTTCCGATGTTACAACCAATATCATTTTTTTTCCCCTCTAACTAGTCGGGCAATACTGTAGTTTTGTTTTTAATTTTATTGAAATGACTTAAAAAATATTTATCTTTTTCTATTCTCTCGCCGAAATGTTGATAAACCTCCCACCAGGTGGACTGACGACATCAAGCGAGTTGCAGGGATTCGCTGGATGCAGGCGGCTCAGTATCGTGTTGTTTGGAAGTCCCTACATAATTCCTATGACCTGCACAACAGTGGACGTTTATCGGCTGATTTATGATGATGATGATGATGATGATGATAATGAAGGTATATAGCCTAACGATGTATAATTGTTAATAGGTGCGTGTATAAAATAAGGTAATAAGTATATAAAGGCACTAAATGAAGTAAAACACTATCCTAAAGCGATTAAAAATAAATGTGAATAAGGGACAAGTTTTAAGTATTAAATTAAATACGTTTTATAAATCGAAAACAATAGGTATTCGCTTTCAAATAAGCCTACATACATCTTAGACTGCAACGTCGTTTAACATTGTATAAGATCGTAGTCAAGGCCTATCAAATAAAAAAAACAAATTAAAAAACAAAATCCGTGCGGACCGACCCATACGAACTACCGGTAAAAACCATAATGACCGATTTACTCAGATGCCAGAGATTCCTCAAGAGAATTTGCTTTGAATGTTCAATTGTCAATTGATTTTACATACATGGTGCATTGTATTGGTGATCTGCTCAGTTGTTCAATCAGCAATAAATTCGATTGAAGCTCAGTTGTAAAATCAATTGAAAATTGAATATTGCACATTGTTCTAGCAAGAATATCTATACAGGTGCAGATCTTTTAAAAAACAATGTTGGATCCACTCTAGCCATATTGGATTTTACTCGCATTTATTAATTTATGCTATATTTTTTTTTATTAAAAATAAACAATACAAAACCCAGGCACACGACTGGGGGACTCCCCAGGATGATAACATGCTCGACACGTCTAGATTGCATTTTTCATAATATGTTTCATGTCTTGATAACTTCGTCCATCGTAGCCTCAAGAGTTCACCGACTTGCAACCGACCGAGTTGATAGAGACATTTTATACTTAGGAAAGTAAAGCTACTGTAAAAAAGGCTTCCATAACTTATAGATATTGAAATAAAGTCCAATTTCTCTTGTATACATTTTAATTCCATCTTCACCATAGGTACAATAAATGTCGATATTTACAATATCATGATATCTCGTAAACATTAATTTTAGTACATTTTCATTGACATTTCATTTACAATAGTCATTTAGTAATTAAATCGATAATGTAATTTCGTCGTCCACCATTTTGTAACTCCCTCCCGCGTCATCATCTCTCCTTCTTTCTTTGTATGCAGAAAGGCAAAGGCATTACACCGTACAGCCATATAATACTTAATTTATTAAAATTAAATACTCGGCCACACAGCCGGACGTGTCAATATTGTTCTTATGAATTCCTTTTTGTATAACAATATAATATTCCATATAAATCTAACTAGAAAAATCACATTTTAGACAAAAATATTTACGAAACCTTACACTACATCAAAAAATCTTTGCAAACTCATTCCATCCAAACAGGTAAAGAAACATATTCGTAATGAGGTAAAGAAATTAATGAAAAGACATACGAATATTTGCTTTGATAGCACGGTTCAGTGAACTTGCCTAATATGTGCGCGAAATTTCAAGGAATGTCGTCAAATTTCGGCCCAAAATTGCTAGCAATCGTGTTTTCAAATTACAAGCTCGCAATACGCGCTGTCTGAATTTAATTTTGAAACTAAATCCTTGAGAAGTGGGTACGCATGCAGACTCCGTACGTCGATGGTTGAGATTGTTTCTTATTAAGTATCTTCAGCACAAATGTGGCACAATAATCTCTGTCGCGTAGTATTTGAGACATTCTTGAACATTCTAGAGACTTCAAATGTTCGGGCTGTAATAGGGTAGTTGAATATAACAATATAAATTTCGTGTAGTCACAATATTAAAGTAATAGAAACAATATTAATTTTATGGAATAAGAACCCCAAATATACAGGTTGTCCCGTAAATAGTACGATATACTCTACAGACCGATAGCCGATGTCAGCTATCGCCTTGTAAAGTATGTCGTAGTATATACGGGATACCCTGTAGGTATATCTTATATATATAAAATAAAGTCGGGTTTGTTACAACACTTATAACTCGAGATCTGCTAGACCGATTTTCATGGTTTTTGATTCGTTGGATTTGTCTCCGCCAAGCCGCCAAGAATAGCAGAATACATTTTAAAAACAATGAAAACTCGACGAATAAATAATTATGAAAGATGAATAATTTTCGATAAATGTCACTTTGTTTAGTACCTGTCAACATTTGTTGGCAATCCTGTCAAATACTGTTTTTATATAATGATTAACACATAAACGTGCGTTCAGAAATACTGATAAATGGTTAACATTTACGCGTGCGTTCATAAATTTATTTTGTGTAGGGTAGGGATAGGGAAGAAGTACACATAAAGTGTCAAAGCGAAGCTTGACCGGGTCCGCTAGTTAATTAATAAAAGTTAAGGATTTCGTTAATTTAAAAATCATGTATTTTTTAAATTTTCCAAACGTCGAAAACGCTGTCGTCCATTTTGTGATGTGTTAATAAATTTAATGTGATCACGCCTCAGAAAAGTTATCATCCCCATTGAATTGACTTCTTATTCTATTACGTACATCACAAAGCATTATTTTCACATGCCCATACATTTCTCAAGAAAAAGATACGCGAGACACTAATGTGGAACTTTCATTTTGATATTACAGTGGTATCGCAGAGGCAGACTAGGTACTACTAACCGTAATAGACCGAGAGTCTGCATAGCCAGACCTACTTCTTCGGAATAACTTGGCAACTTCGTTAGTAACACTCCCAATGGCGTGTAGCGATGAATGAAAAACCTACGACTGATGCACCTTACTTCCCCGCACGCATGATTGCAGTCTTTTCCCCCGACGCCCGCATATCATGGGAGTGTCATCAACGAACTTGCAAGACTATGCTCATGCTCCTATCATAGGCAAGTATGGAGTTTGGGCCGGCGGTTTTAGAAGGTAGCAGGTTTAAGGCCCCAGACCCTTAATAGGGATGATGACAGTTTTAAAAATTGTATATATATTCTCTCTCTCTCTCTAGTCGGTCCCTCATGACTGAGGATCGTGACCACCTTGGCGAGTCATCGTTTGGTTTACAATGCTCCTCCATCGAGTGCGGTCGCTGGCCATTTGGACGGCACTGTAAAAGGTTCGGGCTCCTGCTTCCTTTAGAAGATCGGACCAGTATATATCTTAATTATATATCTTAATTATATATCTTAAGTAAGTAATTATGTATATATATTAAGAGTATGCTAATAGTAAAGCAATTTTGTAGAAGGAACAAAGTATCTGCGATTATTACTTTCGGAGCTACAGGGATTTAAAGGATCACATTTGCGGCACTGCCACGGATCGCTTAAAAATGTCCCATAAATGATACGAATGAATGACGTCGTGGATGCGTGAAATCGTTAGAGTTGTAAGAACGTTCAAACAAAATTAAAAATATGTTTGTTATTTATGCGTCTATGTTTATACTTCATGTAATAAAAATGTCACATCGCATGTAAAGAAGCTAAAAATGTATGAATTTTCATATAATTACAATAAAATATTTTTAATTGATTTTGATATATTGAGGATTTAGAGCATTGAACTTAATACAATTCAAAGCCACGGTCCAAACTACATAATTGGCTACCGAACCTACTTGCATAAGGTAAGGCATAAGCAATGTTGACAAGCTTTTAGCTTTTGGCTGTTGATAGTAACCGTACCTTACCGGCAAAGATGTACCGCCAAGCGATTTAGGGTTCCGGTACGATGGCGTGTGAAACCCAAACAAGTTAGCCCGCTTCCATCTTAAATTGCATCATCACTTACCATCAGGTGAGATTGTAGTCAAAAGCTAGCTTGTAAATAATAAAAAAAAATAGCTTTCTTAAATGAGGTACATCTAGCTATTGCAGGCTCTCGGTCTATAAGCACTACTAACCGTAATACCGCAAAGATGGCCGACATGCAAAAGCGTTCCTTGAAAGCCTCAGACGTCTCTATTGACAGACAGAGGAGAGTCGTGAAAACATCTACCCTTGAGGAGCCATCTCATTAACTTGATTATGTTCTACCTTGAAATAGTTACTACACCCGTGGGACGTATCCAGGGTGTACCTATATAAAATCTATACTAATATTATAAAGCTAAAGAGTTTGTTTGTTTGTTTGGTTGAACGCGCTCTGGAACTACTGGTCCGATTTGAAAAATTCTTTCAGTGTTAGATAGCCTATTTATCGAGGATTGTTATATGCTATATATTATATCTGTATTTCTACGGGAACGGGGACCACGCGGGAGAAACCGCGCGGCGTCAGCTAGTCTCTAGGTACATGTAAAGAATAAGAAGTAACATACTTTGAAGACATTGCATTTTTTAAATTCCGAATGTACTCATGTAAAGCCGTGATAGCTTGGGATATGATCTCTGCCTCCGATTGTGAAGGGTGTGGGTTCGAATTCGGTCCGGAGCATGCACCTTCAACTTTTCAGTTGTGTGCATTTTAAGAAATTAAATGTCACGTGTCTCAAATGATGAAGGAAAACATCGTGAGGAAACCTGTATACCAGAGATTTTTATTAATTCTGTTACTGTTGTAACTTTTTAAAGTACCTAGTTTTATTCTATGTACAATGTACATTGTGCATATTATGATCTTATTAGCGGACGCCAGCGACTTCATCCGCGTGGAATTAAATTTTTCACAAATCCCGCGGAAACCATGGTCTTCTCCCGGATGAAAAGTAGTCTATATTAACACATGGGCTACTTTTTAGCCTTTTTTACAGAGTAAAATGTATTTCCATTTAAAATTTCAGCCAAATCGCTTCAGTAGCCGCAGCGTAAAAGAGGAGTAAACATACTTACACACTTAACACACTTTCACACTTACACACAAACTTTCGCCTTTATAATATTAGTGTGATTCCATAAATGTCTTTCTGTCTTATAAGTATAAACAATTTAGAATCATTTCCACTACAGCTACGGCTTCGTTTTTTAAATCGGTCACTCACTAAAGAACAAATCTCTTCACTAAAAACCCACCCCCCTCCTAACAAATAGCTGGCTACGTCCACGGCAATATCACTCAAAAATCCAAAGTGACATTCAATAGAAATTCATCCCAGTCGTAAAGAGTTAAGGGCGTCATTCGTTTGAAAGGTCAGATCGTAATTTCGGTTGTCCCGTCAGTCTACTTAAGAGGAAAAATTGTTGAGGCCGTGACATTACGACCCTTCGTTTTGGACGGGACTCGGCGAAATATCGCGATACTTTTTGGGTTTTTGTAATACAACTGATGTTACGGTCGAGTAATCAGTAAGGATTTCGTGTTTGATGCCCAGTGGCGTGGAAGGAATAAGTTATAACACTTGCGATATTATTGGCTGTAACAAAATGAACTGTTGTTTAAATTTTATTTGTCAGAAGAAGAAATAAAGCGGGATTCCTTGCTGCTTGAAACAAGACCGAACAAGGACTTGGTTGTTAAAAAATTAGTGGAAATTTTATCGAAATAAAGAAAGTAAAACTGCAACTCATGTCTAGAAGGCATACGTAATAGTTTTACTGAAGACAATCTGCGGGCGGTTTATTGTAAGAGGTCGTAAACATGTCGAAACAATTTTGATTGACTTCTTGTTCAAGTAGGTACACGTAATTTGTGACTTCTATACAAAGCTGTACAGTACTAGATTTTTTGCAAGGGTGTCGCTGAGATAACTTTATATCATGGACTTAATTAGAATAGAAAAATTAGTGAAGTTTTAAAGTTCTGCTCAATCAAAAGTGTCTGTCACTTTTGATACTGCTTCAAAATATAAACCAAAATCAGTCATGTGAATTTAAGCTACATAACACTTTTTTTAGTTACCTTTCTCTACTGGTACCTGCCCAGCACGGCTATTCTCTAACGATGTTTTGTATAACTCGGAAGTGCGAGTTTCGAATTCACCGCTATCTTCCTCATTCGTTAAACAGAGAGAGATAGAGGTAAATCCGAAACTCGCACTTGCAAGTTATAAAAATATCTTTACAGAATAGCCTAGCAAGTGTCACAGAGCAAGTCTTCACAAAGACGCAGGTAAAACACATGAGACGCTACTGAAAATCCAAAGTTTCATCTTTGTGAAAATAACCTGTCAGTACGACCTTGGGATCTTGGTCTATATACAAGAAATGAGAGAAATATAGATATTTGTTTATAGTTTAACTTGAAAGTTATTATGTGAATATACAACAAGCAGTAACTTTAAAGAGGTCCGATGTATTGAATCATCCGCCATGTTGAATTTAACGTCACATATCCTGTCTCTTTTCGTTTTCGGGATGTAATAAATGCGCAAAGAACTGTCATAATACAGATCGTTTCGCAGGTACACTCGCTTTGTGATAGCTTGAATTGCGCGATCTGTTTTCCTTTGTTTTATATTCTTTTCGTAAACTCGTTCGTATTAAATTTACAAATTTTATCGGTTTTTACCCTTTACGCTATATTTACGCGATAAAAAGTTCGAAAGACATCGAAAGTTATTTAAACAAATAATACTTAATTACACTATACACTGTCCAATTATGTGTAAAGGAAGTGTAAAAAACTATATGTATAAAACTATATGAAACTATATATATATATACATACTTAAATATAAAATGCAATTGTTTTCAAGTGAAATGAGCTAAATTAGGATCACTTTTTGCGATATATATATATATATATATATACTAGCGGACGCCCGCGACTTTTTCCGCGTAAAAATTGATGTAAACTTCTCTACCTCTACCTTACCCTGCTCGTAAACCTACGCAATCCTACCCTACTCTACCCCTACCTTACTCCTACCCTACCGCTAACGCTAACCCTACCCTCCCCCACCTTACCCCTACTCTAACCCTACCCGTAACCTATCCATACCCTATCCTACCCAACCCCTAATCTATCCCTACCCTACCCCTACCTTACTCCTACCCTACCGCTAACCCTAACCCTCAGGTTCAAAAAGCCTCCATACATTTATTTCAGTTATACGCAATGGTTGAGGCAGCGCATGCGAATAAGTAAGTTTTTCGGTCCGACCTGTAAGAGAAAACCCGCGATAACTCAGTAGTTATATATGATAGAAATATAAAATATAGCCTATAGCACTCCCAGATAACGTAGCATTCTACTGGTGAAAGAATTTTAAAAATCGGACCAATAGTTCCGAAGATTACCCCATTTCAAAGAATTGTTACAAACTTTACCTCTTTATAATATTAGTATAGATATTTATATTTATTAGTATAGATTATATTTATTAGTATAGATTATTATAGTATAAAATATTGTTGCGTATAAAACACAACAAGCCGTACAATATAATCGTTTACGTTTGCGGCTACTGAAATTACAGATATTCATATTACGGGCGATTTATTTCAATAAACAAAGGGTCCGTATCAATTGCCGATTCGTAGCCGGTGAACCGTACTGATGTGTTCCACTAATTGCTATAAAATTGACCACAGCATCGCAAATACGTGACGCGATTTTATTTAATCACAGTGTTATTAAACAGAAAATGAAATGGTGTGTGAAAAGCATTAATTAAATCATCATTATCAGCCTATTTTTACGGCCCTCTACAGGCTTTCCTCCTATATTATATCAGAGGGAATATGGAGTTTAGTCTCATCACCAAAGATTAGACATGTTACGTGCCTACAAAAACACCGAAAAAAGTGATCCAAATTTAGTTATTCCACTGAGCGCAATCTTGCACAATTTTGTGTTTCCTTTTTTTTTCTTTTTATTTCAAAAAAAGGAGGAGGTTATTAATTCGTCGAAAGTCGGTCTTTACAAGTTAGCCCTTGACTACAATCTCACCTGATGGTAAGTGATGATGCAATCTAAGATGGAAGCGGGCTAACTTGTTAGGAGGAGGATGAAAATCCACACCCCTTTCGGTTTCTACAAGACATCGTAGGTACTGGAACGCTAAATCGTCTTTGTCGGTACTTACATTATATATATATACACGTATATATAGTTTTTACACTTTCTAACCACCTTTCTAAACACAATTCGACATTGTAGACAATATTTAGGTATTTTGTGTTAAATAAGTAACTTTTCAGCTCCAGGCTGAGATTTTTTACTGAAAACTTCAAGAAGGAACAAAAGCTCAGTACCTACTTCGTAGCTCGTTTTTAGACTCGAACCCAGGCCCAAATAGACTATCATAAAGTTTTAAAAAAAATATAAGTGCTTTTATTTATAACAAGGTGTTGATGCTAAAAGATGTTCCGGTAAAGTTTAGTTTTTTAAATTTTACTCATACTCATATGTATGATATGCAAGATTAACTAAACATTTTATTTCACTCTTATGTTAAATTTATACTTGTATACAAATATTTCATTAAACATTTCAGTTGAAAGGTATATGAGTCAGTAGACACGGGCGTTACGCAGGAGTAGGTAATCCTTTGTTTATCGGAATTAAAAAAAAAAGCTTTTATAACGAGCGCCGTAGTTCAGATTTAACCTGTTCCAATAATAAAAGCTTTTTTATGAAACGTTCGTGCCTTTAACGAACGGTCTACTGTTTGGTGTATTTTAACGTTTTTATTTCACAAAAATAAAAACAATTTCTTTGTTTATTTCACTTTTCTAACGATTATTAGTTATTTATATATACCTTAAACTTAAATCATAGTTTGCGTTTAGACAACCTCACTTATATAACCAGTTTTAAGTCTTTGTAACCGTAGATTTTACGTTCGAATCCTAATTATTTTAGTTTCATAATTTGTTTAATCGACCAGTTGGCCTATTCATTAATTTGGTCTTTATTACTAACCTAGTAAAATTAACATCAAATCAATTGACAAAATGTAATTTTCCTACTGTGTGATATCCATTAAGCACCGGATGACATTTGTTACATAGAATCTCAATTTCGTATATAGCACACGTCAAAGATAGTGAATTAGCCTGTAGGTCTATTAGCTTCTAGATAAGTTTTATCCAGGATAAGCTGTCATGCTACGGTTAAGGACACTTATATGAATCTTCTTCTTCTTCATCTTTGTCAGCCGATGGACGTCCACTGCTGGACATAGGCCTCTTGCATGGACTTCCAAACAAAACGGTCTCGAGCTACACTGCGCTTTCCGGTGCGGGGTCGCCATTCCAGCACCTTGGGACCCCAACGTCCATCGGCTCTTCGAACTATGTGGCCTGCCCACTGCCACTTCAGCTTCGCGACTCGCTGAGCTATGTCAGTGACTTTAGTTCGTCTGCGGATCTCCTCATTTCTGATTCGATCACGCAGAGAAACCCCAAGTATAACACGCTCCATCGCCCGCTGAGTGACTTAGAGCCTTCTTATAAGGCCCATAGTTAGCGACCAAATATGAATAGGTTATGTTAGAATGTGAGTGAGTATTGTAAGTGTTATTCATATTAATTTATTATGTAACAAGGCTAAAACTCACGTGATTCAACGTCGGAGTATGCCCTACCGCCTCTCAGAACGAGAGGGGTTAGTCCACCACGCAGTCCAAATGCCGATTAGCTTCACACACGTAGAGAATTAAGAAAATTCTCATGGGAATTCAATTTGGGAATGACAGATCTATATCACATGACCTGTCGATAGCACATGTCCTTCCCATACACATTTCTAGTTTTCGAAGCGTTTGCGATCGTAGACAGAGAATCGACGTGCCACTTGGCTACAGAGGCAGGGCAGGTTCCCTCACGATGTTTTTCCTTCACCGTTTGAGACACGTGATATTTAATTTCTTAAAATGCAAATGAAAACTGGACCGGATTTGAACTGACTCTCTGAATTGAAGGCGGGATCATATCCACTGGGCTATCACGTTTCTCATAACCTTACGGGACTCTAACATTAGCCAACAAGGCAGTTTTCATCTTCCGGAACCCGCTAGAATTCAAATCAATGTACAGTGTACTCTCGTAACTAATAACAATGAAATGGTCCATCTCCCGAACACGCGGTGTGTGATCTACTAAATGATTATGATATCGCTCGGGGCATTAATTCCAACCGTACGGTGTATGTACGCCGAATGGGATTAGGTCCTGGCGTAAGTTGTGAGCGATTTTCACCTAAAATGTACACTTTAACAAGAAAATTAAATGATTTTAACATAATTGCGGTTCATATAAAGCGAACGAAGCCGTGATAGCCCAGTGGATGACCTCTGCCTCCGATTCCGGAGGGTGTGGGTTCGAATCCGGTCCGGGGCATGCACCTCCAACTTTTCAGTTGTGTGCATTTTAAGAAATGAAATATCACGTGTCTCAATCGGTGAAGGAAAACATCGTGAGGAAACCTGCATACCAGAGAATTATCTTAATTCTCTGCGTGTGTGAAGTCTGTCCGCATTGGGCCCGCGTGGTGGACTCGAGCTCAGCAGTGAGCCGAATATGGGTTGATGACGACGATAAAGCGAACAGTGCATGTTGCCAGTAATGACCTATGGTCAGTGATATCTATCCGAGACTTGGTCGCTAACTATGAGCCTCATAAGAAAACTCTCAGTTACACAGCGGGCCATGGAACTAGCTTTGCTAGGAGTTTCTCAGCTTGCTCGAATCAGAAATGAGGAGATCCGCAGAAGAACTAAAGTCACCGACATAGCTCAACGTGTCGCGAAGCTGAAGTGGCAATGGGCGGGGCACATTGTTCGAAGAGCCGTTGTGGTCACAAGGTGCTGGAATAGCGACCCCGCACTAGTAAGTGCAGTGTTGGTCGACCACCAGGTGGACTGACGACATCAAGCGAGTCGCAGGTATTCGCTGGATGCGGGTGGCTCAGTATCGTGATGTTTCGAAGTCCCTACAAAAGGCCTATGTCCTGCAGTAGACGTCCGTCGGCTGACATGATGATGATGAACATAGTAGCTGACTAAATCATATTGTTTACATATTTTTTTTGCAGCAACATCATATATGTCTAACTATTATAGTCATGACACAATAAGTATTCTTTAATTTAAAAATATATATATATATGTAAATGCCGCCGTTAGAAAAGACTCTTTATTTGTATCTTGGTATTAATTCTTAATAAAATAAATTACTTCATATTCAAGACTTCTTCAATACCTTTATTTTACTTCTTGAATAATTCGGACATTTCATTCGAAAGATATTAAAAGTTTAAAAATGTAAGTATTATACTTAAAACAGTTGTGTAGTCTTAACTCAAGAACGGCTGAACCGATTAGGTTGAAAATTGGTAAGGAGGTAGCTTATAACCAGGAGTAGAGCATAAGATACTTAGGGTAGGGGTAGGGTAGAGTAACATAAGTCAAAGCGAAGCTTGACCGGGTCCACTAGTATATTATAAGTATGAATGTACTATACTCTGTACATCACAAACTGCATCATCATTTACCACGTCAAACATAAATCTCGTTTTATTGGCTACCTGGATTGTTCAGTATAAAAAGTTTTATCTTGCCTATCTGAAATACAGCCTGTGGAGGGTTTAAATAACAAGTTCCGAGTTCCTTAACCAGCGATACAACACGATTTAATGCTACGGATTTTTGCACCAAACTGCTTCTAAGAAGGAGTTGTCTAAGTCCACCCCGAGGGCAAGGATTTGTGGCGTAAAAACTTTGTCCATTAAGTGCGAGCCGGTCATTAGTTTTCCTTGTTTCTGTTTACTTGTTTTGTTAGCAGTTAGTTACTTAGCGTCAGGTATTTTTAGTGTTTCGAGTGAGTGTGAATCTAATGATTTAAACTTATTTCGTGGTTGTTCATTATGAATATTATTTAAACGGGTACATACCACGATAAAACGACGAGATTTTTTAATGTCGATATTTAGACCCAGTTGCATGGATCGTAGTCATCTGTGATCACGACGGTCTACCCTCTTTCTTGTTCAAACAACAAGTCTTCTAAATACTTTCTTTAACAAGAAAGAGGGTAGATCATTTCTGCCTCTAGCAGCTGTCAATTTCGCATCTCGCAACTTCAGCCCCGTCATGACCACGACCCATGCAACTGGGTCGAAATATCGACATTAAAAAAATCGCGTTGTTTTATCGTGGTTGAGTGTGAATCTGTTGTTTTATATAATTGACGGAATAAGCTGGAAAAGCTTTAAACTCACACACAGAATGCGAGGAATACGTTCTCAAAGTGCTGCATTTTGGCTGGTGAGAGTCTTCGGCCGTGGCTAGTAACCATCTTACCGGCAAAGACGTACTGCGATTTAGCGTTCCGGCACGATGTCGTGTGTAAACCGAAAGGGTTGTGGATTTTCCGTGCAGATTTTTGTGCAGAGGTCATATGGGCTATCACGGCTCAACCGAAATTAATATATATGTCGCCGAGTGAATTATTTGAACGGTTAGCAAAATCTACGTTAGTTATTGTGATAATATTAGAATCAGGTTTTCATGGAATTGGGTTTTACTTATTTACTGTTTAAATAAATAAGACTGTGAAAGATTGATCACGTGACTCTCACCCAATAGTATTGCGTTGAAATGGCGCGTAGGCGGTACGCTTGAGAGAGTGAGGCACCTTGCCTCCACTGTAGTCTGCTAGTTGAGCGGTTGAGTTGTAACCGAGTCTTTGAAATGAATAGTCGTCTTCCATTTGTTAAGCATAGTGAAATATTGATCGTGATGCTAGTGGGTGAGTTTATAAAAGTAAGGCCATTGCATTGTCAATTAGCTGGGAGCCAACGCGAGCGGAGATGGAGAGCATTGACTAGTCGTAAAGGGGCCCCTCAATCCAACTGACATCAGTTGCAAGTCTGAGATCCGCTCGTGCTTGACTACCTGCCCTATGATAGATAACCCTGGTTTATATGTGATATTATCAGCGCTGTACTTGATCAATATAGAGGGTAGAACTGTATTAGCAAGTTAAATGATCGTTTCAGTAATGATTTATTATAGTGTTACTTTGTGTATCTGCCATCCTTGACACGTAAAGCTTAGAACCTGCCCTGAGGCTACGGCTTCTCCGTTATTAGAAGTAGTATTTAGTCCGCTCCGCCGATATATATATAGCTAGCAGAATATAAATTAGTTGCACACAAACTAGTACATCTACCGATGTACGTTTGGACAGAGGCTACTGAACAATGAACCCGCATATAGGCTTTGAGAACGGTTCAGTGTTAAACAGTACTATCGAGGCGAACAAAACAAATCCCAGCAACCACACAGCAATATAACACAATCAAAACAACACTTTAAATCAAACGAAACGATAAGAGGTCCGTTATGAAAACGTATATAGTGATGTAACATTTTTTGAAAAATAGATGAGATAAAATATTACGTACCATCACACTACTACAATATAAGTTGGATTTCTATGATGATGGTAATATATAAAGATCATAATAATTTTATTATTAATAATAGTAAACATCATTATCAACCCATATTCGGCTCACTGCTGAGCTTCTTCTTCTCCAAAAGAAAAAGAGGGGTTAGGCCAATAATCCACCACGCTGGCCCAATGCGGATTGGCATACTTCACACACGCAGAAAATTAAGAAAATTCTCTGGTATGCAGGTTTCCTCACGATGTTTTTCCTTCACCGTTTGATACACGTGATATTTAATTTCTTAAAATGCACATAACTGAAAAGTTAGAGGTGCATGCCCCGGACCGGATTCGAACCCACACCCTTCGGTATCGGAGGCAGAGGTCATATCCACTGGGCTATGACGGCTCATTAACGGTAGTGTAAGTTATTAACAGTAACAGTAATGTCAAATGTCTGTGGGCCACATTAGAAGGCTCAAAGTCACAGCAGGAGCAGGAGATCCGCAGAAAAACCAAAGTCTGACATAGCTCAGCGAGTCGCGAAGCTGAAGTGGCAATGGGCGGGGCACATAGTCCGAAGACGGATGGACGTTAAGGTCCCTAGATGCTGGAATGGCGACCCCGGTAAGCGCAGTGTTAGTTGACCCCCCACTAGATGAACCGAGGACATTAAGCGGGTTGCATGGAGCCGCGGGTTGCATGGGTGCTTGGCTATTAATGATGATGATGATGAATGTCAAAATGTGCTCAAAAGGCACTTAGAGTCATTACTACTCAATTGACTTTTCAAACTGACTTGACTTTTCGAAATTCCTTGAATAAAAGTCTAGACTTTGATTTAACTTTGATTCGATATAGTTATAACACAACTAGAATTTTACTAATAAGTCTAAAAATTTAAAAAAAAAACTCAATTGTCTTCACACGCTCGTTGCTTGTTTAAATAGAAACTCAAGTAAAAAGAAACCGAAATTCAATCTCAAAATAAGCTGCTATATTAGTAACAAGAAAGATCAATACGCTTTCCCATGATGAAAAGATCGCATAAAACTTTGAAAATTCTAAACAGAATGTAATGAAAGCGAGACAAGTTGTAAACGAGTTTTTTCAAGAAACTTGAGAAAGCTTTCTGATGTCAACAAATTTTTGTTCGCAGTGGATTTCATTCAGTTTTTCAAGATATTTTGAATTTATTTATATCTACTTAGTGGTTCACGAAAATATATTCTTTTAAGGAATATTTGCTAAAATATCTTTTAATTTGACCAATATTCACATTCCTTTAGCGAAACAAATCGCTATCGCTAGTTATTTAGCGCTAACCATTCTCACGTCTTACTAAAGTGCGAGACGAGACAATAGTGATTTAAAAGCGTTCGTATGAATAATGAAACTAATAAACGTTGCATTTTAAGGAATTAAATATCACGTGTCTCAAACGGTGAAGGAAATCATCGTGAGGAAACCTGCATACTAAGAATTTTCTTAATTCTCTGCGTGTGTGAAGTCTACCAATCCGCAATGGGCCAGAGTGGCGGACTATTGGCCTAACCCCTCTCATTCTGAGAGAAGACTCGAGCTCAGCAGTGAACCGAATATGGGTTGATAATGATGAAAAAATAAAATATAAAATAGTTTAAAAATTTGTTAATAAAACCGAACGGGACGCCATTCGTTTGCAAGTTTGTTGAAAACACTCATCCAATCTGAATATATTTTTTAATAATAACATATGTGTCGAATATTGCATTAATTTTTTCATAAAGACTTGTTATTACATTTTTATTTCACATTTCGGTTCGAAGAGTTTTCGACAGACACCAATTCCACCGGGAGCGATATTAAGGAGAGCTTTAATAAAAACAGACCAAAATTACATTCGCAATTGCCTTTGATGTTTTTATTTATTCACTAGCCCTGCCCCGAGGATGCACGCGTAAACAATCGTGATGTATTACAGGCCATAACTGTCCTCAATAAACTGACTATCTAACGCATAAACTTTTTTTTGAAATCGGACTGGTAGTTCCTGAATTTGGCACGTAAACATACTAACTACGGATTTATTGTAGGAAACTGAAAATAATTTCAAAAACGCAGTTATATATGACACTGTTATCGTAGTACGTCTGTAGGTATTTATTATATTTGCAAAATAACAGCACTGAAGGTCGGTGAAAATACAATTACCGTACAAAAGTAAGGTTAGTTTAAATACCTAGCGAAGTGTTACGCATCACATGATATACTAGCTGACGCCGCGCGGTTTCACTCGCGTGGTTCCCGTTCCCGTAGGAATACGAAGATAATATATTATAGCCTATAGTCTTCCTCGATAAATGGGCTATCTAACACTGAAAGAATTTTTCAAATCGGAACAGTAGTTCCTGAGAGTAGCGCGTTCAATCAAACAAACAAACTCTTCAGCTTTATAATATTAGTATAGATTTCTAGCGCATTGTGGCGCGCGTAAGGGCGTCAGCCAAATTAGGGAGAACGGCTGACAAAGCGACAAGGTATCTTTACACGAACCATTTGAGCCCACTAACACATTTGTCATTTATACTTTAATTTTAATGGATTCTAAGTTCTATAATCATTAGAATTTGGCACCCACTTAGATATCATTTCTTTTATTGGCATAACCGATAACTACACACACATTTGAAATATTGAATTTGGCTCCCATTTTCACATTTATGTTTTGATAGGATGTACCTTTTCCGGTAAAGTTATGTTAAGGCGATGCGTTTACGTCTCTCATCTTTCACTATAGAAATAAGCTCGATGTAATAATTCTTGCTCGCACTATATTCTTACCGCCTAGAGTCACCACTCTATAGCTTAACAAGTTCGTTGATTACAGTTCTATGGTATGCGGGCGACGGGGGACATATGACAGCAGGGGTGCACTTGACTTCTGGCCCCTTGCCCCAAGTCATGTCCAGTCGTGGCCAGTCGCTATCGACGACAACTCGTACTAAATGTCCTGCGAGCCTAATATTTTTTTATAGCCACCAGCGAGTGTCAAATAATGTGAAAACACGCAAGTGTACTAGACACTCAGACTAAATACATAAGGACTAGTATCGCACCCAAATTCACGAACAAAATTTTCTGCCATTTTCTAAGGAAAACTAGCTTATTTTCATACATATTTTATACTAAACTAGCAGTTTTTGTTCGTTTTTTACACCATATAACTACACAAAAAGGTATTTTTACGAAGGTTTTTAACCGACGGACACGATTGTAAACTATGAAACATCGATTCTTTAGAGACAGCGTTTATAATCGCATAAGATCGTTGATCATATACGTTGACAGAAAAAAAAATGTCTTGCGAGGCAGGTCTTTATCTAATTAGTCTGAGACTAGACACGACGAATGAATCATTCGTGGCGTTCCAATATAATGTGAAGTGATGTCTACGACCTCTTATCATAGTAATCTATCGTAGACTACGGCTAACAGTCTACTGTCTAGTCGACAAATTAATTTAGCTAATCGAATTTTCGATGGTACGAGTATTTCACAAGTAAATTCTAGACTAACAGCTAGTTGGTTGACCTTTTGTCACTGTGATGTAAAGCAATTACATAAGTACTGCTTGCCTTAAAAAAACCTTCGAAGTGAAATTAGAATTACACCTAATGTATAAAATTCTCGCCTCGCGTTGTTTATTACCACCGCCGAAACGGTAGGACCGATTTTTATAAAATCGTGTGCATATCGGATAGGTCTTAAAATCGGCCAATATCTATTTTGCAAACCTCTAACTAAATAATTTATATTATTAAGGCAAAACAACGTGCTGGATATGGTTTTTGTATGTAACGAATAAACACAAAAACTACTGGACCGATTAACCGAGCAAGTAACATAGTAACTATATAACATCACGTTCAATCAATCAATCAATCATATCAGCCGTTGGACGTCCAGTGTAGGACATGGGCCTTTTGTAGGGGCATCCAGCGAATCCTTGCGACTCGCTTGATGTCGCCAATCCACCTAATGGGGGGTCGACCAACACTGTGCTTTCTAGTGCGTGGTCGCCATTCCAGCTCCTTGGGACACCTACGTCCATCGGCTCTTCGAACTATGTGCCCTGCTCATTGCCACTTCAGCTTCGCGATTCGTTGAGCTATGTCGGTGACTTTGGTTTTTCTCTAATACAGAAGCGATTTGGAATGAAAATGGATTTTACTTTGGATTAACACATAGGCTACTTTTTATCCCGAAAAAATCCATAGTTTCCCGAGATTTGCGAAAACTGATGATTTCAATGATATGAATGTTTGTTACTATTTCACGCGTCGACTACTTTACCGAATTATCTTAAATTTGGTATTGAGATATATTATAGCATGGATTAACACATAGGCTACTTTTTAGCCCGGAAAAATCCATGGTTTCCGAGGGATTTGTGAAAAACTAAATTCCACGCGGACGAAGTCGCGGGAGTCCGCTAGTCATGTTATAAAGCTGGATATACGTGATTTTTTAATTCTAAGCAGATAAGACTGAACTGATATGATTAACAGCAATTTAAATATTCCTCGAAAGTTATTCTCGTTACAAACACACCTCCATTTTATTCATTTCCAATTTAGTATTCCAACGAAAGTGAAGTTGAACATTTTATAATAAAAGCACTCCCGTGTAAAGTGCCTTCCGTGTCCCAACTTTGTCCCAACTGATCAAATAAATACGATTCGAACGTTGTCCGATTTTATTTTTAATGGGCTTTTGGAAAAGTGGAAAGTAATAAATGAAAATGTTTTGAATGAAGTGTCGTTATTGTATGAGCTCAAAGATTTTTAATTAGAGTTAATTCTTTATTAAGGATAAAAATCCACAGTTATCCAAAGGTATAATAATGAAAATTGAAGTCGTAAATGAAATAATTAAAGTAAACTAATGTTTTATTTTTTCAAATTATACTCCAACTGACGTCAATAGCTGACGCCGCGTGGTTTCACTCGCGTCGTTTCCGTTCCCGTAGGAATACGGGGATAATATATAGCCTATAGACTTCCTCGATATATGGGCTATCTAACACTGAAAGAATGTTTCAAATCGGATCAGTGGTTCCTGAGATAAGCGCGTTCAATCAAACAAACAAACAAACTTTACAGCTTTATAATATAAGTATAGATTTAAACCACAGCCGATCTATAGTTGTAAAGATCTTGTGATAAATCGGAGGGAAAAGGGGAATAGAAAAAATGCATGGCATATTTGTATTTGTTGTGAAAAACATAGATGTCCCTTTTTCAGTCTTTTTCGCAACCAAGTATCAAGTAGTGTAAGCTATTATTAGAAACCAACTTCACACATCTGTTTATAAACAAGGGTGAAGGTAGTTTTTAATTCGGATCTACTACAACTCGCACCTATCGAAATAACGATTAGTATAAAACCGTGAGCTTTGTGCCTCCTGTTTTTACAATGAATTGCTCTAGGGTTTTTTGTCAAGTGAAGCTTGAAACCAGAACCATACTTCAAAATAGCACGTGGTGTAAAACAAGGTGACCTGTTATCACCAAAATTATTTATCACTGTTCTAGAGGGCATTTTCAGAAAAATACAATGAGAAACAAGGGAATAATGATAAATGGCAAATATCTGTCAAACTTACGTTTTGCTGATGATTTAGTTATACTCTCTGAAGACCCAAATGAACTAGAAAGCATGCAACAGTCTCTCAATCAAGTAAGTATGGCTAAGTGAATGAGAACAAAACAATGGTTTTAAATGAAGTTGAAGTACCAATCAAATGAAGTTGTATTTTAAACGTAAAGTATCCTTTTTTACTCATCCCAGCGATATCGTGTTAACACCGAAACAAAACGCTGGATTTATGAGACAACCATCTTCTTGTGGGACTATAAAATACCTATTTGTGTCCCATTATTAGGTTTCGGGGCTTATCCCTGGCTGCGCGGCGGGTGAATACTAAATTAGAATTGTATTCCGAGCTTTCCACGTGGTTCTTTAGTGGAGGACTTGACAAATTGCAAAGTAAGCGCGTATATTGAACCTTCTTGGTATATTGGAGTTCTATATTGTATTGCAGGTTAAAATAGTAATTACAATTTATACTGCGCAACAAGCAGATGCTTGATGGTTTTGATGGTAGATTGAAGTATAGTATCTTCTCTTATCATTTAAACATTTTTGTGTTTAACTTGGCGACCCGGTGAGCTTAGTTTACAGAATTTTGGCTGAGTTGGTAGGTACATAATTGTTGTTGTCTTAAACGTCCTGTATTAGAGCATTCAGAACAGACAAAACAAAAAATATATATTGAAAAACCGGCCAAGTGTGTGTTGGGTTACACAGTGTTAGGTACCGTAGTTATTCGTCACTAATACCGACTTAGAATAGTGATTTATTGGTTGTTCGTCTATAACACTTAAAACCGCCAAGCCGAATAAGCAATTCATTTTTAAACATAAAAATTACTGGCACTCTTAAAACCTTCAAGGCATTTATTTCGTGCAATAAATATTTAAAACAAACGATACCTACCTAATTATCTAATTTGAGCCGAGCCAAGAAATGAATCGAAAACATCGTAGTTATAAATTAACATATCGCTAAATAAATACTAGAGTATATTTGACTTATCCTAAGGCAAGTTATAAAGTAGGAGAAAGGATAATATGTAGGAATATATAATTTATGTGAAGAATCCAAACTAATTCAAAGGCAACGATAATAACATGAAATATAAAGAAATGAATAAGAAATAGAATGAAAGTTGATTACTTATTATGTACCTATGACACCTAGAAAGTTCACCCATGTAGTTTTAGTAGGTATACGAGGAATGCGAGGATAAAATATGGCCTATGTTACTCGGTAAATATGTATCTTACTATTGGTAAAGGATTTTTTTAAATCGCATTATTAGACCCAGAGATTACCCCCTACAACCTTACAAACTTTAGTTATTTATAATCTATACTAATATTATAAAGCTGAAGAGTTTGTTTGTTTGTTTGTTTGATTGAACGCGCTAATCTCAGGAACTACTGGTCTTATTTGAAAAATTCTTTCAGTGTTACATAGCCCATTTATCGAGGAAGGCTATAGGCTATATATTATCCCCGTATTCCTACGGGAAAGGGAATCACGCGGGAAAAACCGCGCGGTGGTAGCTAGTATTAGTATAAAAGTATAGACTACGAGAATATTCAGCGAAAAAGTTCACAAGATTGCTTATTGGCGATTATTATAGCAGATTTGCTATTTTTACCCAAAAATTACGGATATTAAAATATTTGAATATTCCAAGCTCATGAATCTTCATACATCATTTACGATGTGACAGAATATGTTTAACGGAATTATTGTATGCAAATGTACTGGCAAAGTAAACGAAACTCAGTATAATCCATCAATAAGGAATGTGGTGGAAATCGAATCTGTCAATACTCTTTGGGTGTTCACTACTTATTGAACAATTTTCATATAATATACAAGATAACGGTCCTAACCACTAGATAGCCCAGTGGTATGACCTCTCCGGTTCGATTCCGGTCCAGGGCATGCACCTCCAACTTTTCAGTTGTGTGCATTTTAAGAAATTATATATCACGTGTCTCAAACGGTGAAGGAAAAACATTGTGAGGAAACCTGCATAGAATTTTCTTAAATCTGCGTGTGTGAAGTCTGCCAATCTGTATTGGGTCAGCGTGGTGGTCTATTGGCTTAACCCCTCCCATTCTGAGAGGACAATGAGCCTCAATAGCTCAACGGTAAGAGCGGTCGGACTCACCACTGAGGGGTGGTGGTTCGATCTCCGGCCCCGTTGGTCTATTGTCGTTTACCCACTCCTAGCACAGTCCTACCCAACTAGTTGGAGGGGAATGGGAGTATTTTGGTCATATTTAAAAATATGGCAAATATTCTTTTTTTTTTTTTTTAAAAAAATCAGTGAACCGAATATAAGTTGATAATAATGATGCTGATACATTAGACATAGAGCAGAACACTAGTTGGTGAATAAATTTTATTTTTAACTATTTGCGCTCGACTGCAATGTTTGATACTCGTAGCAAGTGAAGCGCAGTCTACGGTAGAACGCGCTTACCTAGAAGGTGCCTTTCTTTCTCAATGAAGCTTAGTTACTTTCACTGATGTTAAGTTAACGGCCTCCGTGGCGCAGTGGTATGCGCGGTGGATTAACAGAACGGAGGTCCTGGGTTCGATCCCCGGCTGGGCAGATTGAGATTTTCTTAATTGGTCCAGGTCTGGCTGGTGGGAGGCTTCGGACGTGGCTAGTTACCACCCTACCGGCAAAGACGTAGACGATGTCGTGTAGAAACCGAGAGGAGTGTGGATTTTCATCCTCCTCCTAACAAGTTAGCCCGTTTCCATCTTAGACTGCATCATCACTTACCATCAGGTGAGATTGTAGTAAAGGGCTAACTTGTAAAGAATAAAAAAAAAAAGTGACGATGTAATCTAAGATAGAAGCGGGTTTACTTAGAAGAGGTACAATATAAAAATAGGCCAGCGTGGCTGCCATGACGACTAATGGTTAGCGAATATGCCGGCTACGGTGGAACGTGCTTGCTTATACGGTGTTGAATCACTCTTGACTTGAAGATACCCACGTTAAGACGATTAACATGAACATTTATGAATAAAATATGGCTATTACAATGACTTGTAAGTGGTAGAGAAAACGAAACGGAACGGAGATTTTCCGTTCCGTTAAAGGATTACTAACAACAACGTGTTGATCCGAAAGTCTCTTCTTACCGCTGTCGGTATCTATATATAATAATATTTTTACTTAAAATTGGAATCGAATCCAATTCGAAATCAAAATCCAAGACGTATTTCAATTATTTTGATTTTAACACAAATTATTATAGCGATTACCATGAAAATAAAATGGGAGCAATCTGAAAGTGCATACTTTCAAACAAAAAAAGAATTTTCAAATTTGGATAAGAAATGACGAAGTTATGAGGTAACAAACATTAAAAATAAAACATACGCGTCGATTTGAGAAACTCTTCCTTTTTTTCTATCGGTTAAAAATAATCCACATCATATATCACGATTATTAATAATCTTTCTGTGTTACAATTCAAAACAATGAATTACTGTAATAATCTCTTTATTACAATATTTATAATAACATGAAATACAAAAAATTGTAGATAGTAAGTATCTACAGGTAAACACCGTATGCCTCAATCTACATATAGACAAACAAACAAACAGTCTATCGTCACAAAAACTCGTTCCTATATCCCTACAGAATACTCGTAGCGGTAACACGAACAGGAATATTATACCTACATTTTAAGTGGTTTATAAAGGACTAGGTAAAGTAACTTTCAATAAAACTTAAAATGTAAATCTTAGCATCTATGTCCCGCTACAAATCTAAATAACTCAACTTACCTTAATCAACACACACTTTTCCCGCAACAAACGTTTAAAGTCTTAAATTAAATTGAATTCAACAGTCAAGTCACGTAGATAAAGCAGGCAAGTTAGACAAGTTTAGTGCACAGTTAGACGGCTAGCGTGACGAGCCGGCGGTGTCGCGTCGTAGAACTAAAACAAAACGCCGCGCGGTCGATACCGGCGTGCGTCGGTGCCGGCGTCGGGACAGTCACTAGCTAGGGCGCTTGGGCGGGCGGGGCGTGTTTACAGGACGAAGTTTGTGACGACCGTACTGTCCTGGTGCTACGTTCGAACGTAGCTTTCACGTCGGGCGGTCTCAGCTTCGATTTCAATTCATTTGGCTACATTGGTGAGTTGGCAACTTTGCTCACGGCTCTCAATTCTGCATAACGTATGTAGAATGTATCGAAAATCATGTGTACATAAATAAATAAATAATAGATTATTTGTTCAGAAGCTTTGTCAGAGACGAACCTGAAGGCTAGATGAAAAAGCGGGTCGGTTATTTAAAGAGTAAGACTTGGACTTTTATTCTGAACGCCCCTCTAGAATTTAGAGAGACGTTCAGAATAAATGGGATACACGTTAAATCTACACCAATTTATAAGGTTGTAATCCACGTCTAGATGACGTAAAAAGTCAGAGAGGCCATAGCTCACCGATTTCTCTAATACTTTAACAAAGCGTTTGGTGTTCTCTTATCAATGATATTTAGAATGCCATTAAGATTGTCATTTTACAAGCAAGTGCTTTTTCATCTTAGACAATCGAGAAGGTAAATTGATTTAACAGTTGTATTAGTAATGAAAAAGAGATTTAAGTTTAATGTTGGTTCTACTAGGTGACTTAAGTTTTACTTCTATCTATTCTTCGATTTCTTTTTCAACTGGTATATGTTTATGTGTATATGTAGATACATATTTTATTACTAGAGACAAAGGTTCATAATAACTCGCCCATATCGTGTTGTTTACAATCATTTGTCGAATTTCGTGGAATAAACGACACGTGTAGTCGTTTCCAGAATGGTCTAGAATCATTCGCACGCAGCGTTCAGCGACGTCTGCTCTGTGGATGCGACGCTCGTGTTAGTGTTACTTCGGAATGAAGTGAAGTAACATCAAGTGATACCAGCGATATAAGTGAACAATAGTGAACTCAGCTACGATTTTGAACAACGAATTGCCTACGTTTGGAAGTGTGTATTGATATTCGGATTAAGGTGTGGAATAAAATCTCATATGAGTCAGTTGGTCTTTCATTCCAAATCTTCGAACCCTAGTTCGTAACAATATTTTAGCAGGTTTTACTTGTTTTTTGACTGCAATATCAATAATGACATAATCAACTTTATCATTAATGTCCGTCGTTTAATTTACGAGTAATGATAATTGCACACTACACGGCAAACAATATTGTGTTTGCAGTACACGATTGCATTTATTAATTAGGGTATCTGATAAATATTCTGTATTGCATAACACGATATGCTAATTTGGACGCCTATAATTAGTAGCGGCGGTAGTAACACTGATAAGCTTGGCAAACGGAATGGCGATTGGATTAACTTGCTCTTATACAAAGTAAAGGTATAACATATGAAACTTTGCCTTTTGTCCATTTGGAAAACTCCCCTCCTCCCAACTTTTCGGAATAAATCAATAACGAGGTTATTAAATGTTGTTACTAACGGTTTTTTTTACTGTTGCTTAATTATTATACAACTTGACAGCCACAATGTCCTAAAAATTGCGTGTTACATTCTCTCATTCCGATGCTCAGAAACTTTTATTACCTGGTAACCTAGTTAGCTACCAGAATCAATGATGCTGATTGATTTTTATATATTTGATAATATAAAATACCCCCCCCCCCCCCCCCTCCAAATAGACCCCATTTTAGATGTAACGGTTTGATTGATTGATGTAGTTCGGGTACAATGTAGCCAATTAAGTACTAGAACAATATAATATACTTAATCTTTAATTCAGGCAAGAGTAGATAGCATCAACTAAACATAATTCTAATGCGTATAATCTATATAAAAGCTACAATCGTAACCTTTCAGCGTTGTCGTAGGCGGACAATAAAAATCGACGTGACACAAAGCCGACTTTCGCAATTTGTCGATCACTAATTATTCCTCGATGAGTGATCATTATTGATTACATTCGGCGCCCTGTCAGAGATGATTCATTACGGAAATTGTACATTTCCCCGCTCATCCGATTGGATGGGTCGTGATTATTGCACATTAATTATACGCATCAGCTGTTTACTCAAAGTGTCCGGTGAACTCAAATTCATTTATCTGAAGCAGCAAGCACTGTTTAAAAAACAAAGGTCGGAAGCATCAAGAAACAATTTAACAAATAAATTAATTTCCATCGATATAAATCGTTAGATGGGCGTCTTCATATTAAATAACGCACAATGTTATGTTATTATTCAAAGACGTGCACGCACATCTTTTTTTAGTACGCAACGAGCGCATGCTGTGAGTGAACGTCGACTTAAAAAAATATTTTACTATTTTTTCTTGTTTTATCCCTTAACTATACCTTTGTATTTATTTTGAAAATGTAAAAACACAAGCCGCAACACGAAGAAAGAGAAAGGTGCTACTTTCCATGGGTAAGTATTTGCGAAACAAATTGCGCGACGCTTTGGGGCCCATCTAACGATCTACGATCGATGTTCATTTCAATTTATTTTATATTTTAGTCATCAGCTGGTTGTACAACTATTCATCATTATCATATTAAATTATACGAAACTATACAGTTTAAGTAGTAACACAGCCTTTTGTGCACTACCGCTATACTTACTTATGGGGGTCTAAAGGCTAGTTGGTAATGGTAATTTGTTACATAGCATTCGCAATGGCGTGCACAAGATTATTAATTAAGGTAGGCACTATTCGTACCAATACAGGTTCGTAATGATATATCAAGGAAGGCAATGCATTTCTGCATCTATGAAGTGCAGAACACTGAGCGTTTAGATAAGCAACTCAACAAAAACATATATCTAAATATACAAATCAATAATTTAAAAAAAATAGCCTAACCTGCTCGCACCTAGTCATCCGCCTTGCATATTTTGTATAGCAATTAATAAATAACGTTTTTTAATTGTAGGTTTTTGTAATATGGCCATGATATACCATTTTCAATTTCTCTTAATTAGCCCTTGAATTTGATACCCATATCGCAATATTCGAAAAAAAAAATTTCACCTCGAGTCTATAGCGTCTCACAGTCGTCGTGT